>NW_016157358.1:206369-275741 GCF_001687245.7 Rhagoletis zephyria | reverse complement strand
GAGTTAGCACACGCTTTGCTAATTCTTCAACCAATAACCGCTGACTTGACACTTACGCTAGTTATTGACCCAAAAGCCAATAATAAGCTGTGTCAAGTTAAAGTGAAATGCAATAAGTTAATAAACAGGAAACTGTTCTCTTTTTATTAATATTTGCAAATTAAATTGTGTTGACAAAAGNGTGAAATGCAATAAGTTAATAAACAGGAAACTGTTCTCTTTTTATTAATATTTGCAAATTACATTGTGTTGAAAAAAATAGCTGTGTCAACAGTAATACTTTAAATTCAATAATAATTCTTATTAATATTCGCAATTACATATTTACCCTTTTCCGGTCGAGCGTCTGGTACATATTTCAAAACATAACTCACGTTTTGCAATAGTAATCAAAATTTTGTTATAAAAACTGAACAAATGTAAATTTAGTTTTTAAGTCTTAATCAAGCCTCCAATAAAGCGGGCATAGCCCTAGCCTCTACGTATTTCGTTTTATTTAGTGTNAAACTTTGAAATCGACTCGATTTGCGAAATATTTTTGAATTATATCTGATGAAACTAGTGAATATTCTCATTGAAAACTGTAAAAGTAGCGGTGATATTAAATAAATCATTTTAATGCGAGACTTGTAAATTTTTACATAAAAAACAATTGAAAGAATGATCGAAATTGAGTCGATTTCNGTATGTAACAGATGCACCTAAAGGCCCATTTTTTCAAGTCACTTCATAATTTCATAACACTTTTGTCGATTGAGGGCAATCGACCTAAGAGGGGAAGAGTTAGCACACGCTTTGCTAATTCTTCAACCAATAACCGCTGACTTGGCACTTACGCTAGTTATTGACCCAAAAGCCAATAATAGCAAGTTAAAGTGAAATGCAATAAGTTAATAAACAGGAAACTGTTCTCTTTTTATTAATATTTGCAAATTAAATTGTGTTGACAAAAGAAAATAGCTGTGTCAACAGTAATACTTTAAATTCAATAATAATTCTTATTAATATTCGCAATTACATATTTACCCTTTTCCGGTCGAGCGTCTGGTATATATTTCAAAACATAACTCACGTTTTGCAATAGTAATCAAAATTTTGTTATAAAAACTGAACAAATGTAAATTTAGTTTTTAAGTCTTAATCAAGCCTCCAATAAAGCGGGCATAGCCCTAGCCTCTACGTATTTCGTTTTATTTAGTGTTAGCCCAATCATTTTAGATTTTTTCAACGAAAAAATTCCGGGAAGAAATTTTTTGACGCAGTTAGGTGTCTCCTGTTTAGGTGAACACACAATCAAACTTTTTCCCCCAATTGCGATATGGGAAGTGTCCGCCATCTTGGATTTTATGTTTTTTACGATTTGCGCGCGAATTTTACATTTCTCGCTAAAAAAGGTAAACAAATTTGTTGAGAATTCGATTCCCTACAATTTTCATGTGCCTATCAATTTTTTTAAACAATTATTTATTGCTAATAATATGCAAAAAATTACCAAAATTAGGCAAGTGGCGCGGGTTTTTCAAATTTTGAGCAATTTCTTTTTGAAAAAAGTGGCACATTTAAATGGCAAAGTTGTAGAGGACAAAATTGCCAATAAATGCATTATTTATATGTTTACGTAGGACATGTAGATCTCGACCATCAACGCGCTCAATGCAGCGGAAAGGGAGAAGCTACACGAAACTTTTTTCCACATCACCTCAGAAGTAAAGTTATTGACGCGTTTTATTTTTATGTGGTTTCACCAGTAGTCCTAATCCACACATAGTTATTTTCGCCATAATAAAACAGTTATTTGCAATTTGCTTGCAACTTTAATCTTTTTGTTGGAAAATATTGAAGTTCTGCGTCATTGTAATAGTCGGAATTATCCGGGGACTGCGATTCTCTCAGACTTTGGTTGTTGTTGTAATCGATATCGGTCTCGTTATCATTGCTATCTTTCCCTTGTTCTACAGAAAACTCGTCTCCGACGTCATCGTTGTCTTCGTCATCGTCGATTTGGTCGCTCAGGATATTTGTGCACGAATGGACACTGCAATTTACACAAATCAGTGTGCATTTTAATCCTGCTTTTTGACAGCCGCAGGCTACTCCGCAGCCCGTTTTGCATTTGCAGGATATAGTTTTCAGTAGTGACTCTGGCGCAGGTGGTTATAGGTTCAAGGCACCTTAGGTTTTTTTGCCACCCCCATTCTGTTGGCTCCAGCTCTACACCGAGCCACTTTTGCACTTGATAGAATACACGCAACGAATGCTGGCGCGCTGATGATTCAGAAGGCTGCAATTTAGACATGTTAGTTTTGTTTTTAGCGGTAGATTTTAAAAATGATTGGTATCCGATATGGAACAAGGAGGACGTCGTGTCACAACCAGAAAAGCCATGTATCAGTAAAATATTATCAGACACCTGTTCGCCGTAATTGAGACTATAAGGCATGTTCTGAAATTCGAAACTTTGAAATCGACTCGATTTGCGAAATATTTTTGAATTATATCTGATGAAACTAGTGAATATTCTCATTGAAAACTGTAAAAGTAGCGGTGATATTAAATAAATCATTTTAATGCGAGACTTGTAAATTTTTACATAAAAAACAATTGAAAGAATGATCGAAATTGAGTCGATTTCAAATTTTCGAATTTCAGAACATGCCTGTATGGCTTGAATAAAATTCTTCTTTTTTCCCTTTTGCTGGCTTCTGCAAAAAAACGTTGTAGACCTTTTTTCCCCATTCTGTTAATAGAACCAGCAAATCAACGTCCTCTCCAACAATAAAAATGGTTCCACATTTCTCCGAATTTTCAATAGCCGTTTCAACTATCATGTTATCGGCATCTTCAAATGCTTGATCGCTCGTTACGTTATTTTTCCTGAAGTAAGCGACTAAAAGCCCAATAAAACGAGCCTTGTTTTTGTCATTTGAGAGAAACTTATCCTGTGTAAGTAACAAGGAAGTGTTCTCGTCGAATTCCACGGTGGGCGCAAGATGCTTTGTTGATCGTCGCAAACGTTCTGCTGATTTAGTTCCTGCAAATTCGGCGTCAGCATAACCGTCAAAGATAATATGAACGTTACTCTTGAAATGATTTGTTACGTATTTATGAATTTTTCCGAAATTGCAAATAACAGTTTTATTATGGCGAAAATAACTATGTGTGGATTAGGACTACTGGTGAAACCACATAAAAATAAAACGCGCCAATAACTGAGGTGATGTGGAAAAAAGTTTCCAGTAGCTTCTCCCTTTCCGCTGCATTGAGCGCGTTGTTGGTCGAGATCTGCATGTCGTACGTAAACATATAAATAATGCATTTATTGGCAATTTTGTCCTCTACAACTTTGCCATTTCAATGTGCCACTTATTTCAAATAGAAATTGCTCAAAATTCGAAAAACCCGCGCCACTTGCCTAAATTTGGGCATTTTTTGCATATTATTAGTAATAAATAATTGTTTAAAAAACTTTNAAGCCATGTATCAGTAAAATATTATCAGACACCTGTTCGCCGTAATTGAGACTATAAGGCATGTTCTGAAATTCGAAACTTTGAAATCGACTCGATTTGCGAAATATTTTTGAATTATATCTGATGAAACTAGTGAATATTCTCATTGAAAACTGTAAAAGTAGCGGTGATATTAAATAAATCATTTTAATGCGAGACTTGTAAATTTTTACATAAAAAACAATTGAAAGAATGATCGAAATTGAGTCGATTTCAAATTTTCGAATTTCAGAACATGCCTGTATGGCTTGAATAAAATTCTTCTTTTTTCCCTTTTGCTGGCTTCTGCAAAAAAACGTTGTAGACCTTTTTTCCCCATTCTGTTAATAGAACCAGCAAATCAACGTCCTCTCCAACAATAAAAATGGTTCCACATTTCTCCGAATTTTCAATAGCCGTTTCAACTATCATGTTATCGGCATCTTCAAATGCTTGATCGCTCGTTACGTTATTTTTCCTGAAGTAAGCGACTAAAAGCCCAATAAAACGAGCCTTGTTTTTGTCATTTGAGAGAAACTTATCCTGTGTAAGTAACAAGGAAGTGTTCTCGTCGAATTCCACGGTGGGCGCAAGATGCTTTGTTGATCGTCGCAAACGTTCTGCTGATTTAGTTCCTGCAAATTCGGCGTCAGCATAACCGTCAAAGATAATATGAACGTTACTCTTGAAATGATTTGTTACGTATTTATGAATTTTTCCGAAATTGCAAATAACAGTTTTATTATGGCGAAAATAACTATGTGTGGATTAGGACTACTGGTGAAACCACATAAAAATAAAACGCGCCAATAACTGAGGTGATGTGGAAAAAAGTTTCCAGTAGCTTCTCCCTTTCCGCTGCATTGAGCGCGTTGTTGGTCGAGATCTGCATGTCGTACGTAAACATATAAATAATGCATTTATTGGCAATTTTGTCCTCTACAACTTTGCCATTTCAATGTGCCACTTATTTCAAATAGAAATTGCTCAAAATTCGAAAAACCCGCGCCACTTGCCTAAATTTGGGCATTTTTTGCATATTATTAGTAATAAATAATTGTTTAAAAAACTTTATAGGCACATGAAAATTGTAGGGAATCGAATGCTCAACAAATTTGTTTACCTTTTTTCGCGAGAAATGTAAAATTCGCGCGCAAATCGTAAAAAACATAAAATCCAAGATGGCGGACACCTCCCATATCGCAATCGGGGGAAAAAGTTTGATTTTGTGTTCACCTAAACAGGAGACACCTAACTGCGTCAAAAAATTTCTTCCCGGAATTTTTTTGAATCTTACGTCAATTTTGGTCAAAAATGATTGGGCTATGTCCCTCCAACAGAGAGGACACCAACTTACATGTACTATATATATATGTGTGTGTTGTCGCCGCTCTGCCTGCTTGGGATGCGTATGTACATTTACATATACATTCTCAGATGTGAACAGTCAAATACGTGCGTAATCAATTTTTGTATGAAAATATTATATTTAAATACGAACATTTTTACACGATATTCAAATATAAAGTATTAATTTTTACTATGCATTATTTCCCTCAGTGTAGATCTAAAGTGCGATCAATTCAAAAAAAGTTTTTCCGCGATTTGGTTGCATAAATCAATTCATGGGACTTACATCCAATTAATGGACTTTTTTTCTTCGCGATTATATACATTAACTAAAAAACTACTGATATACCTGTTTTTTTATTAATTACGTTGAATCCACAAGCAGTTTCCCTCTCTGAATTTAGAGTTAGCTCACTTTATATCTAGGCGTGAAATTTGTTCATCAGAGTATATCAACGAAAGACGAGTTCATGCAAGGTTATATCAGGAGCACAAAAACTACTCTAGAAAATTATACGCACAATGACAAACATGAACAAATGTACAACGAACACATCATTTTGACAATCAGCACAATTCGCATTGATATCAACGAGCAGCGTTGCTAGCTCTAATTAGATTAGTTTTCGTTTTTACTACATATGTGCATATCACAGTGCACGGCAGTGCGCGCGAGTGACGAAAGCAGCCACAGTAGCATGCTGAAATGACTCGCTTATATATACACGAGATTTGGAAGTTTTAATCCAGACGTCCAATCGACATGTTTGGTATCGTTGGAAAAGTCTTGCAGTGTGTCCAGAAAATCTATTCAAGCTTCATAAACGATTAACACGATTCTTAAAAATTAGGCTAAAGTGTTGCGAAACAAAAAACGTTTTTTTGGTTTTGCCGGTTTAAGGGGGCATGTGGGTACACCCAACATATTTAGTGTCATTCTATAGGCCAATACCTTTCAAACGATACCTTATATATTAAGTTCCGGCTACTAGTTGGAAAGATATAGAGGTAAATGTGTTTTGGTTCGTGTCTCCACAACGAGATGCTTTGGTATGTACGTGGTGTATGCACGTACCTTCATTTAATTTCTTTCAAACTTTCAGGAATTAAAGTACAAAAAAAAAACTAAGAAGGTTTTGTTCCAGGATGTTTTGATTCGAATGCCTTTGTGGGCGTGGCTGTTGCCTGAAATTCGAAAAGAGGCAATTTTTTAAACTACCACTGAGGCCGCACTACTCAGTCCATGTCATTGATGTGGATATCAGTAGAAGCGTCTTCAAACAAGCTATCTAACACTATGTTTTGTGTTTATAAAATATAAATATGTCATAACGTTACTGCCTGAAAACTAAAAATAGGGCTGCTTAAAATATACATTTCGGGCATTTTCTCAAAAAATGGTCAGTCGATTTTATTCTAAGTTTCCACAAATCTAGCCCAAAACCTTAGCTTTCATCTGGTATACAGCTTATATCTGGGAAAACTCTTGTTGTGGAGATATTGTGATTCAAATTGAAAAAATGTCGCTCCAGAAAGGGTCAAATGGTTAAAAATTAACATATCCGTCTATTTTGGCTACTTTAAGATATAAAAATAACATACCCAGTTCCCCGAAAAAAATTGCCCATTCCCCGTTTGCCACTTAAACCGAAATTTCCTTGCAAATCAGGGAATTTCCCGCGAGTTGACAAGTTGAAGGATGCAGCTGTGCCAATCACTTCGTACATGTCTTGGAAACCACAATTTGTGTGTATTTTACATTTTTTTTTCAGTCACATGCGAAAATTATACGCATTTTTTAACTGCCTTTGAAACGTACGGAAAATCTTTTTTTATTTATTCGTATGAATAAAAAAGATTTCCCCTACGTTCCAAAGGCAGTTAAAAAATGCGTATAATTTTCGTCACGAAATTGATATCATTAATTTTGTGTTTCTAGTTCAGCTTTCGTCACTCGAAAATTTTACCTCAAAGGGGTGTTTTATTTGATATCAATTATTTTGGTGTAGCGAATTCAAAATCGAATAAAATACGAACAATAATCTAATTGTGTGTTTTATTTGATATACATGTACACGATTCAATAATTAAAGGTTTGCTCATAATTGACATTAGAGTTTTGACACTCCCTTAACTCCCTTACAAAAGCTTTGCACACACACACGAACCCACATATAGTGCCTTGCTAAGGGAGCCGATTTTGTCAAGAGGGAGAGAGAAAACTGCTTTTTGACAAACCTTTTATCATTGAATCATGATACATGTAGACAATCATATGTACATACGCACTAACATATGGACATACATACAAATATATGTATGTACAACCATTCAAACATATGCACATTGTAATGTCATATTAATCCGTTCTCGAATCTTAAAGATCTCATGTTGAGGTATCGGTAGGCTCTTGCACGACTTGTGTGCCAATGCCAGCATGTCGGTTATAGGGTGAATTCTTGCCTACCTCTACGCTACACCTCTTACAAATATTTGCGTGCAAGATAAACTAATAACTATTTACATATGTGTTTCACCTGATTCTCCAATGCATTTCCCTAATCCCATTCTCAACGCTGTTAACCCGCAGATGGTCTGGGTCAACGCCACTCTAAACCCGCCCTTCCGTGAGCCATGTGTGGTTTTTAGGGTTAATGGCTCCCTCTGTTTCCACTACTCAACTACCGCCCCACTAGGTCTAAATAAGAAAAATTAACCGCTCATGGTGACAAAGAGATTTATTTCAATATGTATTCAATACGGTCGCAGGTAATGACAAAGACTAAAAAAAATATGTATATATAAGTAGATATGTATGTAGGTATATATATACTCCTATTTATACGGGTATGTACACTAATTCTATGCGGAGAGTAACAACAAAAAAACTTACGCCTGAGCTATTGTGTGGGTATAGTGTTTAAGCGAAATCAATGCTTGTATGCGCTTAGCTCTATTGGGTGATGTCCCAGTCAACCTTACGGTTCGGTTTGGCCGGTGATTGATTTTGCTTAAACAAGTACCACCGGTGGGTATAAAATTAATAATATTTAACGCTAGGTTGTATTTCGTTCTTCTTAAATCTAGCTAACTTCAGCCTAATTATTATAAGTAGAGATATTCGCATTATATAGAAAATCGAGTACTCACATATTTATCCAACGCTGTCCATCCATCGTTGGGCCCATCGATGTAGTAGCGGTGTGTGTTAGAACTGTAGAACAAAGCAATTACCAATAATTTGGCATGGTTAGCCTCCACCGGAAAAAAATTCCTTGGTTAGATATAATTTTGTAGATTCTTATTTAAGTCAAATAAGTATTTAGATCTAAAGCATGAAAAAAAATTAATATTAGGTATCTAGTTAATTTGCAATCATAGTATGTTTCTTAGTGATTTTCTAACAAAGAAGAAAGTAGACTTGGGATTAGTATTTACGAATTAACGTAGTTTCTGACGAAGTAAGTTTTCGCGTACGTCGTTTTAGTAGATTACTTTTACCAAAGTAGTACTAGCAAAAGTAATTTAAGTAGAATAGTTTTAACCGAGTAGTCTTAGCAAAGTAAATATTCCAAAGTTAAATTACGGTAAGAATCTTATGGCCTTATTCATAAAAAATAAGTACTGCATACTGGCATCGCATTGAATGGCCTGCTGAAATCAGGGTTGTGGAGCACCGGCGCGCTGCACAAGCTTTCTTTTAACTCTTCAAACGATTTATTTGCATCAGCATTCCATGCGTATTTGCGACTTTTCTTTAAAAGCTCGGTAAGGGGGGTTGTGATGGTAGCGTAGTTTTTAACAAATCTTCTATACCAACCGCATAGACCTAGAAAACGACGTAATTGCTTAACTGAAGTCGGTATTGGAAAATTGCGAATAGCGTCTACTTTCGACGGGTCAGTGCTTACTGTACCGTTTCCGATTATGTGCCCAAGATATTTAACTTCCTTTAGAACAAATTTGCTCTTTTCAATATTGATGGTTAGACCAGCACAACGAATAGCTAAAGCTACTTCTTGCAGTACCGTGAAGTGATCATCGAATGTTTCCGTAATGATCAGGAAATCATCCAGATAAACAAATACTTTGGTGCGAAGGTATGCAGGGATCACACGGTCCATCAAACGACACATCGTTTGAGGGGCATTACAGAGCCCAAACGGCATAGTAACAAACTGATATAATGGCCTATTAGGCACAGTGAAAGCGGCCTTTTCTTTGGCATCGTTTAAGTCGAGACTAGTTATGTAGTCTGCTTTTAGTAACCGGCCTAAAATTCCTTCAATCAGTGGTAGCGGATACGCGTCCTTTTTGGTTACCCCGTTCAGTTTTCGCGCATCCAGACATAACCTTACTTTACCTGGTTTCACAACGATAGTTACTGGTGAAGACCAAGGGCTTTGTGACTCTTCGGTAACACCAAGAGGCAACATTCTATCGACCTCTGCAAAAAGTAGTTTTTCAATTTCGGGTGAAACCGAAAAATGGCGTTGCTTGATTGGTTTGTTTTCTCCTACGTCAATATCATGCTCTACTAATGAGGTTCTACCGAGTCCTTTTGTTGCAAATGATGGAAAAAGGGCTATTGTAGCCTGAAGCTCAGCTTTTTGTGCTGGAGTCAGTACGTGAAATGTAGTCTAGTTCAGCTATGGATAAATCACTGCGTGAACTATAGGAAAAATTATCGAATAAATCTCTGGCTACGTCAAACTGTCGCACAAAATCGATACCAAGTTACAAGTTTTGTGTCAAAGAAGGAGTAATGAAAAATTGTAATGTTTTTACTTGATTTTTAAATTGTACAGGAGTTCTTATACTACCAACTGTAGCATGTTGTGTTCCGTCAGCGGTTTTCAAAAACGAAATATGCTTTTTATAATGAAAATCGGAACGATCTAAAAGTGGTTTTGCTAATTGAGACGCAGCGCAGGATATTGTGGCTCCAGTGTCCACTAATCCCTCTACTTCTTGATCAAAAATCTTGACTTTTGCATAAGGCCTGAGGTCAGTTTTGGGTTTATCGGAGATGCTTGCGGAAAGCAACTGATTTCGTTGATACGACACATTTTACCAAAAGTTCCGTAAGCGACGTGTTGAACGTTTAGGTTTCTTTACGCCGAAGATACGCGTACGAGCTTCTTCGTATTCTCTTAACCTTACGTGATATGGCTTGAATGGAAACAACACTGGTTTCGAACTAGAGACATCAGGGATATTTGGAATTTTAATTAGGTTTGGTAAAAGTTGAAAACGCTCAGTTTGACAATCAACACATCGTTTTAGCACCGAGTACTTCTTGTCGATGTCGACTGACCTTTTGCCAAACTGAGACGTGGCAAGTTTTTTGACTTGGTTAAAGAGTTAGTACAGTTTGGTTTTAAAACATTTTCGGCTCCACAGCCATAACAAAAAATTTTTCGATCTCCTATGCAATCGTCAAAACTTCCGAATCTCTCGAGTCATTTATTACGTTACTTGACAGTTCACTGATCTGCCGACGAGGATTCAGGTGCTCCTGACGTGAACTGTTCTGAATTTCTTCACCAAGGGACTCATGCTCACGACAGAAGTGTCGTAATTCATGCATGTTATAAATTTCGACATGCAGTAATGCCTCTTTGGTTTCCGGACGTAAATTCCTTTTTACTAATTTAAAAACCTCTCTTTCCGGCAAGGGTTGGTAAAACTTATCAGCTATTTTTAACATAGCGTCATGGTAGTGTNTGCTCACGACAGAAGTGTCGTAATTCATGCATGTTATAAATTTCGACATGCAGTAATGCCTCTTTGGTTTCCGGACGTAAATTCCTTTTTACTAATTTAAAAAACTCTTTCCGGCAAGGGTTGGTAAAACTTAT
The DNA here is from genome assembly GCF_001687245.7 of Rhagoletis zephyria. NCBI lineage: Eukaryota > Metazoa > Arthropoda > Insecta > Diptera > Tephritidae > Rhagoletis > Rhagoletis zephyria. The sequence continues at coordinate 265,042 of NW_016157358.1, read as the reverse complement.
CAGCTATTTTTAACATAGCGTCATGGTAGTGTTCAAAAGATTCGCGATTGGCTTGTTTGCGACTACGCAACACATCCATAATATCATCATAAGTGCGTCGATCTCGAAAAGTATTTCGCAAATTTTCGACTAGCTCTGTCCAAGTAAAGCGAGCATTACGCTAGTGAAAACGCCAGAACCAGTCTAACGCTTTACCNTTTTCGACTAGCTCTGTCCAAGTAAAGCGAGCATTACGCTAGTGAAAACGTCAGAACCAGTCTAACGCTTTACCCGTAAATAACAAATGAACATGGCTACTTAGGATTACAAAATCGTCGTTAAGACTTTGCCGTGTTAACGCTTCGATGGGATATATGAAACTGTCTACTGTCATGGCATCTTCTTGGCCTGAGAACTTTACGTTCCAATTGGAGATTAGGCTTGATATTTTATTTGGAATTAGAACAGCATTTCTGTGTTCGAAATTTAAAATTCTTGGTGAACGATTCCATTCGGGATTATGACTTTGATTACTATGTCTCGCGTTGTTCTGACACACATTAGCACCGACATTTGGCAACGCCCTACCAACCACCTCATCAACAGTGTGTCTGATTNGCTTGATATTTTATTTGGAATTAGAACAGCATTTCTGTGTTCGAAATTTAAAATTCTTGGTGAACGATTCCATTCGGGATTATGACTTTGATTACTATGTCTCGCGTTGTCCTGACACACATTAGCACTGACATTTGGCAACGCCCTACCAACCACCTCATCAACAGTGTGTCTGATTTGCGAATTGATGTGCTCAATCATATATGTTTGTTGTTGTGCCAGGGACTCACAAATTAAAGCTTTAATTTGGTTTATATCAGGTACCGCGTCAGGTAATGCAGTTTCATATTATATAGATTCATTAGGAAAGTTAGGATCTGGATTCGACACCGTGTTTCCTGAAGAAGACGGCATAGTGGGAGTATTAGTTAGCGACCAATCTAACGCATTCCCTTGAGATCTTGTATTTGGTCTTCTTTGAATAGCTCCTTGAGATACACCAGCTGCATTTATTGCCGAAATAGGTTCCGACTGCGTTGTTAAATTACGTTTAACAGGTTTAAGACGCGCTGCGGGGCAAGGTGCTAGACAATTTGGGCAATTACTAGCAGTCTTCAACCACTTGACGATGCAGTCTTTATGGTAAAAGTATTTGCAGGGCGTACATATGACAGTACTTGTTGTAACGTAAGCTATTTTACAAATCGAACAAAGGCCTTCGCTTGAACAAATTTGTAAATTTTGCGCAGTTTGGGAAACAGTCATATAATATAAGTCGACCTAGGTAGTAAGGTAGTGAGTAGCAAAGAAAAAATGTATATTGAACATATTCGAAAAGAGGTGATAGTGATTAGTCGGGATTTTTTTTTTTCGAATAGAGCCGTATTAGAAGATAAAGTACAAGAAATTCAGAGAAATTTCGTGGTCAGTAGATGACTTTCCAAATACGTCATAAAACTGCGATTCCAAAGCGAATTCCTGGGAAACCTATTCCTTTAGGATCTAAAACGTATGGTGATTGCCAACCAAACTAGCAAACGAAAACAAAAAGGACTGAAAAATCCAGACAGTAGCACGTAGATCTAACCCATCGTTTTCCTAACACAAATAGGCTCAGATATTTCCAACACGCCCCCCGGCTTTACAATCGAATATGACAACACAGTTGAAGCTAGGTGGCAAGAACTAAGAACTGCAAAAGAAGGATGTTAGTTAGGGCTGCCAGACGTCCCGGTTTTCCCGGACATGTCCCGGTTTTAGACTATTTGTCCCGGTGTCCCGGTCCAACCTTAAAATGTCCTGGGTTTCGTTTTAGTGTCCCGGTTTTTGATTTGATTGCACAAATTTGAATAAAAGTTCAAAAATCACTACACTAAGAGAAAAAACGCATTGTAATATTCAGAAAAATGTTATGAATTCAATGAGAGAAATAACGCATAGTAAATATGAATATTTTCTATTTCATTATCGTTTAAAAATGTTCATAATTAAAAATAATACTTTCATAACACGCACGCGTGGTGTTGATTCAAACTCAACATTTAAATGCACATTTACATGTCTGGCTGTAGCTGAGTGCGCGAAGATGCTTGCCACAATTTGCTAATTTCCAGAGGGTCAGGGTTCAATTCCCATTACAACCAGCATGAAATTGAAATATTTTTTTAACTTAATTATGAAAAAGCAATCGGTAATTGCAAATCGCTTCATTTTAATATGGGGGTATTTGAAATGAATAGTTCTATAGTTGGTGCTCTTTCATATGCATATTTTTTAATTTAGCAGGCTTTTTTAATTCCAAACTTCTTTCTGTCAGTGTACCGGTTTAATGTGTGTGTAATATTTAACATTTGCATACAAGACAACAGTTAACTACTTTCAATTGTCGAACGCTGGCTGTGTTAAAATCCCCCCCCCCCTTAGAAAGCTGTTCGATAGGTTAACGCGGTTAAAATTAAAAGAACGGAACTTACTTGATTTCCGAACATCCATTTGAGAAGACGTCATAGTGCCACCAATTTTCATCGCCTCATTCAACTATACATATAAAAGGTAACCTAAAAATGGTTTTGTACATATTAACTTATATTACGACAATATACCAATCTGAATTCTATTTATTAATACAACCTTTCTTGTTTTCATTTCTTTACTAATAAATACATCGGTGCAACCGAGAAAATGGGCTATTACCACCAATTTGCGGCACTCCCGAAAACTGCGCTCTTGCCCATACTTGCCCGATGAACAGTTACATTTCGAGATAGCTGAACTTTGCACAAGCAATAGTTGATGATTAGTATATGCACCTAAATCATATATATAATACTTCTATATTGGCAGTAAGCTAACTTCTCAATGTGTAAGCATTCCGAAATCAAAGGGAGACAGTCTAGTACCGTTTTTGTCAATGTATTGTGTACTTGAATGCCGTTTTTGTATATGTGTTGTGTACATGTTTATTTATAAACGTATGTGTTCCTTTTCTTTCGTACGTGTTTATTGATATATCTCTACTGTAGTGTTTTCGGACGGTACTAGCTCTTACTGCTAATATAGGAGTATTACATATATGACCTAAATACGTTCAAAATGGCGTGCACAGAGTTTTACAATTATATTAAGGAAAATACAGAAGTAAGAAGAAGAAATATGACTGATATTTTAATGTTATCTTGTACTTAAACTTTTTTCTTTCATGAAACCTAGAGTACTTATAAGTACAGTGCCGTACAAAATTATTGGCTCGGAGGCTTTTTCATCAGATCACAATTTCTAATCAGATCTTTTAGAAAAATTTTGACAATGTAGCTTTTGAGCCAATTAATAAAGTGCAAGTCTGAAGTTGCCAGCAAATTTCATTGATTTTTAGCATTTATTTTTTTTGCTGACAGTGTCTTCCATATAAAAAGAATTATCGAACATAGTATGTATGGAAGAAACTCTGGTAATTCTCTAGTGTAGGGTAACAACCCCTAAAAATGGTCCGGAAAAGTCGGGAGGGGTACCAAACGACGCGTTTCGCTCCCCCTATTAACAATCCGGCGGGGGAAGGCTAATATTATTGACCATTTAAAAGTTATGAACAAAAAACTTTTGTTATATTTCGTTGTTTTCTATGGGCAATTACACCGACAAATATTCACTAAATCACCTGTTCTCACTTTTTGAACACTATTCAAATATATAATTTAACTTATTTATTAAACAAACACATAGTTTTGTCAACCTAAGATAGATTATTTTGTTATTAAAAAGAAGTTGACAATCTTTGCGAACTGAAACGCGAGATTCCAAAATAGCTATAGTGTTGCCACTGTATTAGTATTTCGTAATAATTCACTTTTCCTTATAATGTGTGTGCACTCTTCAATGCTTTTCGGTATCTTCTTTCGTTTTTTATATCTATATATAAATAATGAAAATTTTTAATAAAAAATCGCGCGATTTTGATTAGAAATTGTGATCTGATGAAAAAGCCTCCGAGCCAATAATTTTGTACGGCACTGTACTTATAAGTACTCTAGGTTTCATGAAAGAAAAAAGTTTAAGTACAAGATAACATTAAAATATCAGTCATATTTCTTCTTCTTACTTCTGTATTTTCCTTAATATAATTGTAAAACTCTGTGCACGCCATTTTGAACGTATTTAGGTCATATATGTAATACTCCTATATTAGCAGTAAGAGCTAGTACCGTCCGAAAACACTACAGTAGAGATATATCAATAAACACGTACGAAAGAAAAGGAACACATACGTTTATAAATAAACATGTACACAACACATATACAAACACGGCACTCAAGTACACAATACATTGACAAAAACGGTACTAGACTGTCTCCCTTTGATTTCGGAATGCTTACACATTGAGAAGTTAGCTTACTGCCAATATAGAAGTATTAGATATATGATTTAGGTGCATATATNTACTAGACTGTCTCCCTTTGATTTCGGAATGCTTACACATTGAGAAGTTAGCTTACTGCCAATATAGAAGTATTATATATATGATTTAGGTGCATATACTAATCATCAACTATTGCTTGTGCAAAGTTCAGCTATCTCGAAATGTAACTGTTCATCGGGCAAGTATGGGCAAGAGCGCAGTTTTCGGGAGTGCCGCAAATTGGTGGTAATAGCCCATTTTTTCGGTTGCACCGATGTATTTATTAGTAAAGAAATGAAAACAAGAAAGGTTGTATTAATAAATAGAATTCAGATTGGTATATTGTCGTAATATAAATTTATATGTACAAAACCATTTTTAGGTTACCTTTTATATGTATAGTTGAATGAGGCGATGAAAATTGAAAGTAGTTAACTGTTGTCTTGTATGCAAATGTTAAATATTACACACACATTAAACCGGTACACTGACAGAAAGAAGTTTGGAATTAAAAAAGCCTGCTAAATTAAAAAATATGCATATGAAAGAGCACCAACTATAGAACTATTCATTTCAAATACGCCCATATTAAAATGAAGCGATTTGCAATTACCGATTGCTTTTTCATAATTAAGTTAAAAAAATATTTCAATTTCATGCTGGTTGTAATGGGAATTGAACCCTGACCCTCTGGAAATTAGCAAATTGTGGCAAGCATCTTCGCGCACTCAGCTACAGCCAGACATGTAAATGTGCATTTAAATGTTGAGTTTGAATCAACACCACGCGTGCGTGTTATGAAAGTATTATTTTTAATTATGAACATTTTTAAACGATAATGAAATAGAAAATATTCATATTTACTATGCGTTATTTCTCTCATTGAATTCATAACATTTTTCTGAATATTACAATGCGTTTTTTCTCTTAGTGTAGTGATTTTTGAACTTTTATTCAAATTTGTGCAATCAAATCAAAAACCGGGACACTAAAACGAAACCCAGGACATTTTAAGGTTGGACCGGGACACCGGGACAAATAGTCTAAAACCGGGACATGTCCGGGAAAACCGGGACGTCTGGCAGCCCTAACTAACATCCTTCTTTTGCAGTTCTTAGTTCTTGCCACCTAGCTTCAACTGTGTTGTCATATTCGATTGTAAAGCCGGGGGGCGTGTTGGAAATATCTGAGCCTATTTGTGTTAGGAAAACGATGGGTTAGATCTACGTGTTACTGTCCGGATTTTTCAGTCCTTTTTGTTTTCGTTTGCTAGTTTGGTTGGCAATCACCATACGTTTTAGATCCTAAAGGAATAGGTTTCCCAGGAGTTCGCTTTGGAATCGCAGTTTTATGACGTATTTGGAAAGTCATTTACTGACCACGAAATTTCTCTGAATTTCTTGTACTTTATCTTCTAATACGGCTCTATTCGAAAAAAAAAAATCCCGACTAATCACTATCACCTCTTTTCGAATATGTTCAATATACATTTTTTCTTTGCTACTCACTACCTTACTACCTAGGTCGACTTATATTATATGACTGTTTCCCAAACTGCGCAAAATTTACAAATTTGTTCAAGCGAAGACCTTTGTTCGATTTGTAAAATAGCTTACGTTACAACAAGTACTGTCATATGTACGCCCTGCAAATACTTTTACCATAAAGACTGCATCGTCAAGTGGTTGAAGACTGCTAGTAATTGCCCAAATTGTCTAGCACCTTGCCCCGCAGCGCGTCTTAAACCTGTTAAACGTAATTTAACAACGCAGTCGGAACCTATTTCGGCAATAAATGCAGCTGGTGTATCTCAAGGAGCTATTCAAAGAAGACCAAATACAAGATCTCAAGGGAATGCGTTAGATTGGTCGCTAACTAATACTCCCACTATGCCGTCTTCTTCAGGAAACACGGTGTCGAATCCAGATCCTAACTTTCCTAATGAATCTATATAATATGAAACTGCATTACCTGACGCGGTACCTGATATAAACCAAATTAAAGCTTTAATTTGTGAGTCCCTGGCACAACAACAAACATATATGATTGAGCACATCAATTCGCAAATCAGACACACTGTTGATGAGGTGGTTGGTAGGGCGTTGCCAAATGTCGGTGCTAATGTGTGTCAGAACAACGCGAGACATAGTAATCAAAGTCATAATCCCGAATGGAATCGTTCACCAAGAATTTTAAATTTCGAACACAGAAATGCTGTTCTAATTCCAAATAAAATATCAAGCCTAATCTCCAATTGGAACGTAAAGTTCTCAGGCCAAGAAGATGCCATGACAGTAGACAGTTTCATATATCCCATCGAAGCGTTAACACGGCAAAGTCTTAACGACGATTTTGTAATCCTAAGTAGCCATGTTCATTTGTTATTTACGGGTAAAGCGTTAGACTGGTTCTGACGTTTTCACTAGCGTAATGCTCGCTTTACTTGGACAGAGCTAGTCGAAAATTTGCGAAATACTTTTCGAGATCGACGCACTTATGATGATATTATGGATGTGTTGCGTAGTCGCAAACAAGCCAATCGCGAATCTTTTGAACACTACCATGACGCTATGTTAAAAATAGCTGATAAGTTTTACCAACCCTTGCCGGAAAGAGAGGTTTTTAAATTAGTAAAAAGGAATTTACGTCCGGAAACCAAAGAGGCATTACTGCATGTCGAAATTTATAACATGCATGAATTACGACACTTCTGTCGTGAGCATGAGTCCCTTGGTGAAGAAATTCAGAACAGTTCACGTCAGGAGCACCTGAATCCTCGTCGGCAGATCAGTGAACTGTCAAGTAACGTAATAAATGACTCGAGAGATTCGGAAGTTTTGACGATTGCATAGGAGATCGAAAAATTTTTTGTTATGGCTGTGGAGCCGAAAATGTTTTAAAACCAAACTGTACTAACTCTTTAACCAAGTCAAAAAACTTGCCACGTCTCAGTTTGGCAAAAGGTCAGTCGACATCGACAAGAAGTACTCGGTGCTAAAACGATGTGTTGATTGTCAAACTGAGCGTTTTCAACTTTTACCAAACCTAATTAAAATTCCAAATATCCCTGATGTCTCTAATTCGAAACCAGTGTTGTTTCCATTCAAGCCATATCACGTAAGGTTAAGAGAATACGAAGAAGCTCGTACGCGTATCTTCGGCGTAAAGAAACCTAAACGTTCAACACGTCGCTTACGGAACTTTTGGTAAAATGTGTCGTATCAACGAAATCAGTTGCTTTCCGCAAGCATCTCCGATAAACCCAAAACTGACCTCAGGCCTTATGCAAAAGTCAAGATTTTTGATCAAGAAGTAGAGGGATTAGTGGACACTGGAGCCACAATATCCTGCGCTGCGTCTCAATTCGCAAAACCACTTTTAGATCGTTCCGATTTTCATTATAAAAAGCATATTTCGTTTTTGAAAACCGCTGACGGAACACAACATGCTACAGTTGGTAGTATAAGAACTCTTGTACAATTTAAAAATCAAGTAAAAACATTACAATTTTTCATTACACCTTCTTTGACACAAAACTTGTAACTTGGTATCGATTTTGTGCGACAGTTTGACGTAGCCAGAGATTTATTCGATAATTTTTCCTATAGTTCACGCAGTGATTTATCCATAGCTGAACTAGACTACATTTCACGTACTGACTCCAGGACAAAAAGCTGAGCTTCAGGCTACAATAGCCCTTTTTCCATCATTTGCAACAAAAGGACTCGGTAGAACCTCATTAGTAGAGCATGATATTGACGTAGGAGAAAACAAACCAATCAAGCAACGCCATTTTTCGGTTTCACCCGAAATTGAAAAACTACTTTTTGCCTGCGGCGCTTTTTCCATAAAAATCAATACTTCGATAAATAATGAAAATTTTTAATAAAAAATCGCACTTTTGGCACTCCATGACGCTTACTTTTAATTACAGCTAAAATAACTGTAAACCATAAAAGTAGCGCTGCCATGGTATAGCGAAATTTGCTATTATATTTTGGTTAGAATATCTTATTTAAAAAAAGAAGAAGAAGAAGTGTGTAGTGTAAACTGAGTATAATAGCGCAAATGAAATGTGAAATAAAGTGGCAATACCAGCGATTTGAGGTTATAATAATTTTGCCAGGCGCAAAGTTTGTTTACTCTGTTTCATTAACGAAATATATAAAATAAAAGTGAATAAATGATTTGGTTTGCATAAAATAATAACCGGAGACGTTTTAATAGTGTTTTAAAAGTGTAAACTGGTTATTTAGTGCATTTTTGACGTGGTAATTGCTCATAGAAAACAACGAAATTTAAGAAGAGGTTTTTGTTTATAACTTTTAAATGGTTAATAATATTAACCCTCCCCCTCCAGATTGGTAATAAGGGGGCCGAAACGCGTCGTCCCGACTTTTCCGGACTTTTTTTAGGGGTTGTTACCCTACACTAGAGAATTACCGGAACTCTCAGTAAATACCAATACCAAAATTCAACTAAAATTTAATGGGCTGCAAAACTTCATTTTACAAATTTTTATAAAAAGTCTGATAAGAATGTTGCAAATTTGTATGCAAATTTATTGAATTTAGCACAAAGTTTAACAATTTTATTTTTATGTTTTTTGATATATTTAGTATAAACTGTATTTTTATAAAGAATAAAAAAAGGGTCATGCATTGTGAAAAATTCTCTGTGCTTTAGTTGTGATTAGTTGTTTTGTTTTGTTGGCGTACGTTGAATTGATCTCATGATCTCTTGTTTTTATGTTTTTTTTTTTGTCTATCAAAATAAAATTTCACTGCATCCTTTCGCAAGTCCAAATGAAAGGGAAGGGATCGAGAGACCCTCCCTAAAGTGTCCCGGTTTGGCAACAGAGATATCTGGCAGCCCTAATGTTAGTTATTAACGACAGATATGGTTGAGGAACCCGGGAACTATCTTTATGAAGAGGCGTTAATTTAAATATCTATGAAGCTCTCTCGGGGCCCCACGTTGGGCGCCAATTTATTTGTAATGTCATATTAATCCGTTCTCGAATCTTAAAGATCTCATGTTGGGGTATTGGTAGGCTCTTGCACGACTTGTGTGCCAATGCCAGCATGTCGGTTATAGGGTGAATTCTTGCCTACCTCTACGCTACACCTCTTACAAATATTTGCGTGCAAGATAAACTAATAACTATTTACATATGTGTTTCACCTGATTCTCCAATGCATTTCCCTAATCCCATTCTCAACGCTGTTAACCCGCAGATGGTCTGGGTCAACGCCACTCTAAACCCGCCCTTCCGTGAGCCATGTGTGGTTTTTAGGGTTAATGGCTCCCTCTGTTTCCAGTACTCAACTACCGCCACACTAGGTCTAAATAAGAAAAATTAACCGCTCATGGTGACAAAGAGATTTATTTCAATATGTATTCAATACAGTCGCAGGTAAAAGACTAAAAAAATATGTATATATAAGTAGATATGTATGTAGGTATATATATACTCCTATTTATACGGGTATGTACACTAATTCTATGCGGAGAGTAACAACAAAAAAACTTACGCCTGAGCTATTGTGTGGGTATAGTGTTTAAGCGAAATCAATGCTTGTATGCGCTTAGCTCTATTGGGTGATGTCCCAGTCAACCTTACGGTTCGGTTTGACTTTGCTTAAACAAGTACCACCGGTGGGTATAAAATTAATAATATTTATTATTTATAATATTTGTATCTCGTTCTTCTTAAATCTAGCTAACTTCAGCCAAATTATTATAAGTAGAGATATTCGCATTATATAGAAAATCAAGTACTCACATATTTATCCAACGCTGTCCATCGTTGGCCCATCGATGTAGTAGCGGTGTGTGATAGAACTGTAGAACAAAGCAATTACCAATAATTTGGCATGGTTAGCCTCCACCGGAAAAAAATTCCTTAGTTAGATATAATTTTGTAGATTCTTATTTAAGTCAAATAAGTATTTAGATCTTAAGCATGAAAAAAAATTAATATTAGGTGTCTAGTTAATTTGCAATCATAGTATGTTTCGTAGTGATTTTCTAACAAAGAAGAAAGTAGACTTGGGATTAGTATTTACGAATTAACGTAGTTTCTGACGAAGTAAGTTTTCGCGTACGTCGTTTTAGTAGAGTACTTTTACCAAAGTAAAAATTTAAGTAGAATAGTTTTAACCGAGTAGTCTTAGCAAAGTAAATATTCCAAAGTTAAATTACGGTAAGAATCTTAGTTTACGAAAACCAATTTTTTTTTTCAAATTCTTAACACCGTTTGACCTAACCGGTGAGACCCGTCCAATCTCTCAAGGGCTACGAAAGGCGGGATGCACCCCCTTTTGATCACCGGTACGACCGATCGCCTCCGGAGTTCTGCGACTCGCAAACTTGATATTTCGAGGGGTTTTATACAGCAAAAAAGAAAAGCCTCCAGATGGGAATACGATCGGCTAGGCTGGCTAGTTACATAAGTTCACCATTGAGTTATATGCAGGCTGAGACCACAAAGGGGTTTTGGTGCACCACGTGGGTCGTGATAGCCCACTCGCTGGAAGATAATTTCAAATTATTATTTTTCTATATAGAACCCGCATAAACACTCCTACCTGAGTTTTCTCTCTAGCACACGCTCCTTATAGGTATGTATATACAAATTTTAACTTTTAGAAGTAGTTTTTCTTTTGTCGGTTGGAAATTATGTTTTCGATGGACTCCGTTTAACTTTGCGTTAATTTTTCACTGCTTCTCCAAGCATAGGAAATCGAAATGGCCGATCATTGGTATGCTGATCTGATGTCATTGGTTAGGCTTATATCACATTTTTGGGTACAAAAACAAAATACATGCAGGATGACAATAAATACGTTTAGATTTTAGCAACATGCGCGCTCAGCTATGTAGCAACATGCATCCGACTAACAGTGTTGTTAAGCGAAACAGTAATGTCTACCTTTGCAAAACTTATAATTACTATTAATTATTTTTTGTTTTAGACTATTGCGGCATTACAACATACATGAAAACATTGCTGTCCACAAGTACATACACATGGCCATCAGCATATAAACCATCGTACATTTTCATAAATAAAATTACTATCAGCTGATTGCCAAAAAAAATGCCTACAGCTGAGATCACCTGTTGCATTTGCTCTTACCTCTTACAATTTCTTTTATTTTTATTACAACCCTCTCTAAAGAGGGTATCCCGAGATTACTCTCAATCGGGTACAATTCGGCATTAATTAGTCGCAACTAGTCTTATACGGGTAGTATTGGAGATCAATTAGTCTCGACTCATTCCTTACGGGTATAATTGCAGATCAATAAGTCCCCGACTCACCTCTAGCGGGTACTATTAACGATTTAATGATGATGATGATTATAACGATTTAATGCGTTGGGTCAGAGACAGAGTATTCGCTTAACAAAACTGAGAGCTCCGGTTCGAACCGCAGCTGGCGCAAACTTTTATTTTTATTTTTTTAAAGGTGACAAGTCGCTTTTTATACCCGTTCGGGTGTAAAGGGGAAAAATTAGTCTCTTCTTAGGACATGCTCGAACAAAAGCGAACAGCTCATTCCATATAAAGAGATCAATAGTGGTATTAGTCGCATGTTCCTTTACGATTGCTCCCGGACTAATCCCGGATTAGCCGCAATTTTTGCAGGGAATTTATTCAAAATACACTAACACACTGAACAATACACTAACTAAAAACATACCTAGGGTTCGAAATTTCAGACTTTGGTATCGATACTGAGTACTCATTCTGGCATCGAGCTTCATGGTATCGGACTCATTAAAACACGTTTTTTGGGATACTAAAATTATTATTTTCTTCAATCGTATATCTAGTTATTTCCTGAAATTAAAACAATATAAATTTAAAATATTTGATTTTTAGTTCATTGCAGAACTTACTTTCACGTTAGAAGTAATTTTATTGTTAAATGTACATACATACATACAAATATATATATATGTATATATATATATATATATATATATATATATATATTTTCACGAATTTCGAATTTTAGTATAATAGTGTGCAAGTTTGAATTAAAAGTCAACGGTGGTAGGCTACACGTAAATTTGAATAGGTTAAAAAACTGCATACCCAATAAATTTCTAAAAATTATGCATTTTCGTGAGCTTTGCGTAAAGTTTTACGGCCTTTTTCATAAAAAATAAAAAAGGTTTATAAACTGCCGGCAGCCGATTTATTAGCCGTTTTGCAAAAAAAGAATACAAAATTTGCCGTTTTTAGCCGATTTTGCTATTTGCCTTGTTTTCTTTAAATTCAAATATATACGTTTCCATTTTTGACTAAGCGACCCAAAATCTGTTAGAAATGGATACTAGCCTTATCGCGGAGAAAATTTCCATGTCAGACAGGGTTATATAAAATTGGGCCGATTTCGATTATTTTTATCTTAAACGAATATACTTTTTCCAAAGAAGGCCGTAGCGGGGATTTTCTTCATAAAGTGTTTGTTATTAATATCTTAAATTTAAGTGTGATGTTTTATTCACAAGCTTGGAAAACAACACATTGTTTCACTGTTTGCTTAACACGCGTTTGTGTTTGGATATAGTGCCAACGCATAGAATAAATATTACAGGTATGTATTGTCAATTCTGCCTTAATTACAAAACATCATTGTTGCCCACACTTAAAGGTTTAAGGCAAGGAAAAAATTGATATTTTCAAGCGCAGTGTACACATATCTGTGGACTTTTGACAAAGCAACCTCAGTGCTTTCTGTAGGTTGGAATTTAGAGTAAATTATAAGGAACTCCCCTTCAAAATTTTGACATTTTTATTTAACTTTTATTAAGATATCATCTTGAACTACTCATATTAATAACTAAACATAAAAATGTCATTCCAGAACCTCAATAAATCACTGCTTTGAAGAGAAAATGACCTCACTCGAGAGTTGTTTTGCCAAAAGTCAACAGATATGTACTTTGCTGAGAACTTATTTAAATTCCAAAAACCGAAGGCCAAGTGGAATTAAAAGAACCAACACTGAAATACGTCAAAATTAAAATAAAAAACACAAACTTCTATGTAAAGCAAAACTCTCTAGCTGCCGTCCCATAATAACGCGGCGCTAGCGCTGAGCAAATGGAATTTTGATTTTTGACGGAACGTGTTGAAGTTGGATGCAGAATACGAAAATAAAGAGAAAGAACAAAACAGATATCATCTTGAACTACTCATATTAATAACTAAACATAAAAATGTCATTCCAGAACCTCAATAAAGTACTGCTTTGAAGAGAAAATGACCTCACTCGAGAGTTGTTTTGCCAAAAGTCAACAGATATGTTTTTGCTGAGAACTTATTTAAATTCCAAAAACCGAAGCCTAACTTGAATTAAAAGAACCAACACAAAAATACGTCAAAATTAAAATAAAAATACAAAAATTTCTATGTAAAGCAAAACTCTCTAGCTGCCGTCCCACAATAACGCGGCGCTAGGGCTAAGCAAATGGAATTTTCATTTTTGACAGGAAACGTGTTGAAGTTGGATGCAGAATACGAAAAGAAAGAGAAAGAACAAAAAAGGAAATGAGAATAAAAACGAGAGGAAATGAGAAAACATCAAAAACTACGCAACGCTTAGCGCTCCAATTTATGGACGGTAGTAGCAAGACAAGTGCAATGGGTATGGAGTGAAATAGGGTATAGTCGTTGTGCTGTGTATGCCGTTACAGTTGCACGACTATACTCAGTCCCGACGCTTGCGTCCTCGTTCGCGCACTCTGGGCAACGTGACCAACCCATGTGCGAGATGCGGTAACCAATCCGAGTGGAGCCTTGAGTCACGGCAGAAAGAGAGGGAGCTCCAGTGGGGCCTCTCCGACTTATTCGGTTTAAGGGCTCACTGAAGTCTGCAGCGTATGTTCACCAGTAGGTGCGGCTGCAAGCGGGTGTCTGTCTTGGAGCAAGCGGCTCGCTATATAAACGTGTATTTGGTTGTGAAACCACCCTCGTCCCAACAATGGGTTGTGCATGGGTGTGGAAACCGCCACGTAAAAACCCCTTCCAGTGAAGAAGCGAAAAATGCCTCGGATGAGACCCCCCTTATTATGACGACCACGGCAAATGCTTAAAGGACTACGATTTGAGGGCATGCACCTGGAATGTCCGGACCCTTAAGGGAGAAGGTGCCTCTGCCCGGCTGGTTGATGTCCTCGTAAGAAAAAAAAACTTACATCACCGCCATCCAAGAAATGCGTTGCACGTGGCAAGGCAAGCAATCCCTGGGGCCTTGCGACGTATACTACAGCTGCCATATAAAGGAGCGCAAATTCGGTGTTGGATTTGTGGTGGGAGAGAGACTCCGTCGCCGACTACTGTCGTTCACCCCGGTGGACGAGCGTCTAGCCATAATCCGCATCAAAGCGAGATTCTTCAACACCTCGCTCTTCTAAGCCCATACACCGACTGAAGAGAAGGATGAGATATCCAAGCATCTCTTCTCTGAGTGCTTGGAGCGCACGTACGAGCGCTGCCCCCGCCACGATATCAAAATCGTACTTGGCGACTTTAATGCCAGGGTGGGCAAGGAATGGATCTTTGGAACTACCGTCGGAAAATTCAGCCTCCACGACGAAACGTCCACAACGGACTGAGGCTGATAGATTTCGCCGGGGCCAGAAACATGGTAGTATGCAGTACTAGGTTCAAGCATAAAAAGATTCATCAAGCTACGTGGCTATCTCCGGATCGAAAAACGAGACACCAATCAACCATGTTGTGACAGACGGAAGGCATGCTTCCAGTGTTTTGGACGTACGTACACTCCGAGGCCCAAACATCGACTCGGACCACTATCTTGTTGCAGCCAAGATACGCACCCGCCTCTGTCCAGCAAACAATGTGCGCCCAAATATGCAAGGAAAGCTTAACGTCGAAAAGCTGCAATCACAACAGACAGCCTATGCATTCGCTACTCGACTCTCACACCTGCTCTCACAGAGCACTCTTCAACAAGCCGACATATGCGGGCAGTGTAACCACATTTCCCGCTGATTAAGTACCGCTGCCGAAGAAGTAGTCGGATGTCAGCGAGCCCGAAAGAACAACTAGTACGATGAGGAGTGTCAGGAAGCTGCAGGGAAAAAACATGCCGCCTGCAGGGCCACGCTGCGATCGGGCGCAACGCGCGCTATGTGGGACCGCTATAGGGATCTGAAGAGGGAAGCGATACGTATTTGCCGCAATAAGAAGAGAGAGGCTGAAATACGTGAGCGCGAAGAGTTTGAAATGCTGGCCGACAGGAAGAATGCCCAAAAATTTTACCAGAGAGTTAGGCGACTTACGGAATGTTTCAAGACCAGGGCGTACGCCTGTAAGAATAACAATGGCGACGTAGTGACCGATGTTCAGAACGTACTTAAATTATAGAGGGAACACTTTTCCACCCTACTGAATGGTAGCAGCACAGAAAGTTGTGGAGCAGAAGGACAGGAGCCCCCACTCGATGATGACGGAGTCGATATTCCTCCGCCTGACCAGGACGAGGTACGATTCCCTTGGAATAACTTTTCTCAGAACCATTCCATCCGACTCTGAGGAGTTTTGGATACTTGCTTACAGAGTGAAAACCGCAACAGGCAATAAAATGTTTGGAAATATAAGTAAATTCATATTATTATCCTTGCCGCACTCACATGGTTTGTTGAACTCGTTTTTTCCTTACTGAATTCAACAAAAACTAAGATTCGAAATAGGATGAGGTTGGAAAGCCTTAATTCAATAGTTCGAATAATGCGTTATATGAAGGCTAACAGTTTCTGCCGCAAAACGTTTCCAATATCAAACAGTATGCTATCAAGATTGAATAGCTCAATATATGACAACAACAGAAATGTAAATCATTCAGACACTATAGCGGACATATTTGATTTGGTGATTTTTAAGAAATTGTGGAAATAGCTGATCACGTCTTATTATAGGTTTTTATTTAATTTTTAGCGCCGAGCGATTAATGAATTAATACGAGTTATAATAAATTTAATAATTGCGCAGTCCTATTGCAAAATGTGTTGAAACAAATATTTTTAAAAAGTATGCGTATTTTTAATGATAATTGTTTGTACATCACTATTATATAAGTGATTTGTGTTATTTGTTATTACCCTCTGAAGGTATTATAATCGTTTTCGGGTTTAAAAACTATATTATAACAAGATCTCATTTTTAAATTAAAAGATTTTTTAAATCGATTTCATGAATTTTATTTTAAATAAAATTGGCGATCTTTTTTCAGAAAGTGCGCTTTTTTTAAACAATCTGGACACCCTGGCCATAAAATCGGTAAGAAGAAGAATAACGTTACTTATGGAACTGTACGATGATATCAACGAAGTCCGTTTATTTCATCCAGTGTTGCCAACTTTAGAGTTTCAGAAAGTACCAAAACTTGGGGACAAAAGCGTTTTACCATACAAAAATCACTAATTTTCTTGTATCAAAGGATACTTTTTTTCATAACAGTTTACATTTCACAAAAGTAAAAAAAAAATAAACAATATTCACAAGTATAAATCAATACACAAATTTTTCCGATGCTTAAGAAGTAATACCGAAGTACTGCACATTAAAACTGGTATATCTCGAGAAAGAAAAATCTAATCGCAACAAACGAAAAAAGGAATGTATATTCTTTTAAATTCAGTGCTGCCACAGCTTTAAATATTTCAAGTTATTTAATGTTTTAACTATCTATGAGAAATTTGAGTTCAGAAGAAAAGAACTAAAAAGGGCACTAGGCACTAAATAATTTTTTTGGTGTTTTATTTTCAAAAAGCGCTAAATCTAGTACTTAAAGCACCAAGTTGGAAATTATGGTTTCATCATATGTACATATATCCATACAAACATATGTACATATGTATCTACGAATGGATGTAGGTACACGAAGCACGATTACTTCATTCATATATCACGGTTGCCATACACTTGGAGAAAATATTACCAAAAAACTTGAAAAAGATTACCAAAAGTATTAAAAGCCTTTTTTTGTTTTGACATAAACAATGGGCGTTATTTGTATTAAAGTTGCCTAGAAGTTTACATAGGTATATACATAAGTACATGATTTCTGCACTTGCCAAATCGATCAAATAGACTTGAAAAATCATTATCTTACGGGTCAAAGTTTATATTAACTTTATGTTGAATTTATAATATAAACGATATCTAAAAAAACAATGTACATTATTTGATGGCATCTCACGTTTTTTAATGGAATTAATTGATTTGTCAAGCACGTGTGAGTAACACCCTTTCCTTCCCATATTTCATACAAAAACAAAACCAGTGTGCATTTTCATTTGATCATTCATAACTGTTTTATTTATCTTTTTAATTTTCTTTGTTAGTAGCTAGATTCTTTTATTTTATTTTTTGACCTTAGCTCTTTGTGGAACATACATATGTTTGTACACAACGCCAATCATAACTCACAATTTCGTATGTATCCTCAAAAGCAAATTCATTCCGTAAAAATTTTGCTACGTGTATGTAACTTTGCCGCAGATATTGTAAAATATTTTTGGGTTTTTAGGCATTTAGCCTAAAAGTTAGCAAATGAGTTCGGAAGTTACCAAATTACCAAAAAGAATACAAGTTACCAATTTTGGTAACATTTTACCAAACATAAATAACATATTGCTTGGTAGCGGCAGAGCTGAAATACGAAATGAGTTCGTACATACATATATATGTACAAACGTGCATTCAAACATACATATGTACATATGTACCAGAGATTGGCAAACGATGCTGTTTTTGTGACTTAAAGGCTGCTCACATTTAAAACGAGGGATGAACGAACACCAGCGCATAGCGTGTAGTGCTTGCAAATACAGCCACTAGACATGGGTAACACTGCGCTGCGCGGTGCAATTGCGTTAACACCGTAGCCGGAGTTGCCGTGCCAACACCAGTATATGGAAAGCGCTAGCGCCATTAACACCAAGCAACACATGAGGCACACACACAATTCGCAAATTTAAAGCTTTTACTCAATGAATGATAGAATATCGTGGATTTTACTACATTCCTAGCAATTAAATTCAGTTGGCGGTACAAGCGTTGCTTAGCGCCGAAAATTATAGAAATAATAGACATGACACCACTGTATGGTGTACTGCACTGTATGACGATGGGTACTGTGGTGACACTCAGATGGCGCCATGTTCAATTCAGTACACTGCGCTATTGCGCTGGGTTAGTGCGCTGACACCACAGGTGGCGCTGGCGTTATTGAGCTAGCGCCAAAAAATTGCTTAATTACCCATGGCTAACAGCCACCGCTCATACTGATGTTGACTTCGGCAAATCAGTATTCCGAGTGAACGTGCACGAAACCAGCAACCGCCGTATTTGATTGACTGCCGAAAGCACGATACTGCATTTGGACGGTTGCCGAAAGCATGAGAGCTCATTTGGACAGTTGGCGAAGGCAAGACGCCGCAGTTTATTTGTTGGAGAAGTCGTTTGACTTGTTGCTGAAAGCCATTTGATTTGTTGCTGAAGGCATCAAACGTTGCCAAAGTCATGATACTGTATTTCAAAAACAATTCAACGACATTTGATTATCTGAAATGAAGCATTGATATGTACATACCAGAGATGTTGCGATGTGGAATTTTAGACATCCGCGGATGCGAATGCGGATGCGTATGTTTAAAAGCTAACATCCGCGGATGCGAATGCGAATGCGGATGTCATGTATTTTCAAGAAATAATTTGGATGGGTAAATAGGGTGATTTATTTAAGTAAATAAAAAAAGGAAGGGTTAATAATTTTTAATAATCTGCCTTATCCTGAGTTTTGCCCGAAAAAAAAATTCTGCCGAAAATTTGTATTCCGCCCATAGTAAATATGTACATGAAAACCAAAAGTGAAAAGTGAACCGGTTCGGGGAAAATTAAACTCATGATAAGAATTTTTTTTTAGTACTTGAATTAAAAAATTGGAACATTATACTTAATAATTTTGAATTGCACGACCCACTCCGTTGCTTATGCCAGGATTTTAACTCTCATTCCAGCACGTTTGATATATCAGATCCGCTTTTCAGCATTAAGAAATCGATACTGTCCTCTCCCAATAAATGAATCATTAAAATAAAGACATAAAATCGGCTGATGAATTTAGTTCTGTAGCTGAACAGTTTTAGATCTCGACACTTAACAAACTCCTGCCTATCTTGACTCGGCGGAAAAATTGAAAATACCAGGGACATAACAGTTATAAGTTTTATCGCAAAAACGTTGCTCCATAACAGTTATTAGATGAGAAATATTTTTTATTTCGCTGATAAGAGTTATAGCCCAACGTTTATTTTTTACGTTACCTTATAACTGTTATGCCGGAGAAATATTTTTGTTCCGTTGCCGATAAGAGTTATTTTTTACGTTGCTTGATAAGTTATTTTACAACGTTTATTTTTTACGTCGCCTGTTAAACGTTGTAAGATTAGGATATTGATGAAGATGGAGATGGAGAACAAGATAAAGATGATGAAATAAAAGTGAGAGAGTGAAATAACTCTTATCCGATAACGTAAAAATAAACATCGGGCAGTAGCTGTTATCAAGCAACGTAAAAAATAAACGTCGGGCAATAACAGTTATCAAGCAACTTGAAAAGTAAACGTTACGAAATAACTCTTAGCGGCAACGGAAAAAATATTTCTCCTTTAATAACTGTTATGAAACAACGTTTTCGTTAAATTTCAGAATTCGGGCAACGTTTTCAATTTCCAAATTCGAGATAACAGTTATTTCTTGTCCCTGGAAAATACTGGTTCCGTACGTCATGCGGACTGCGCCCCTCGTGCGGATGGGCGGGAATGGAGGATAAAAACCGTTGGAATATATTAAAAAACCTTTCGAAGGGTCGTAAATCAAACCTGCGTCTCTATATAACTAAGCGCTCGAGGCGACAAAACTTGAAAAACTTGAAAATTGGCAAAATTGTAAATTCTTTTTGACTGACACTGCACCAGTTGAGAGGACTTTCAGTTATATTTATTTATTTTTATTGCGGAGCAATAGTTACTTTTTGAGAATTTCATCGGGGCTGCAATTGTCGGATGTATCATCCTGACTTTCATCTTCACAATCTAGCATCATGGCACAACCGTTGTTTAGACACCGTTTTTTCCAAAGAATTCTTTATTCTCATTCTTTTGGTTGTTTCGGAATTTGGAGAAACTGTCACGTCATCAGAGTCTTTCGATTTTAGTTTTTGTAACTCATTTTTAATGCTTCCTTCTGTGACTGGTTCGATATACGTCTGTGCACTTGCACAATATTCCAGGGACCGAAAATAACCAAATATCCAAATTAAACAAATTTGGTATCATATTAAAGAGGACTGAAATAGCTTTTAAACAGAAATAACGAATGAAGGTTACCACCTCTATTTAAATTTTTTTATAACTTAATACTAAAGAAATTCATTTAAATACATACCTGACCCAATGTTTGTTCTATGGTAATTAATTAACATTTTTTATTGAAATATTTTTCAATGTGTGGCTTTCCTCATTTCGACATTTCAGTGTTAAAGCTATTTCAGTCCTCTTTCATTGATACCAAACTTGTTTAATTTGGATAAGCCGTTTGTTTATTATCCGGATAGGACGTTTATTTCGGAATAAAAAATATTTGGCCAAGTTTAACTCGTAAAAAAAATAACTGCAATTTTCAGTCCCTTCAATATTCGCATTCGCAAAAGATCCGCATTGATTTTTGTGAATGCGAAAGCGAATGTTAAAATTAATGCGGAAGCTCCGCGGTTGCGAATGCGAATGCGAATATTCGCAACAACCCTGGTACATACATACATACGTACGTACGCATGCACATTCCTGATGAGTAAAGCAATTAAATGGTAGACGCGCTATAAATACACACATACATACGAGACGATAAATTACCCTTTACTACATTCGTCGTGACTTCGGCAACAAGTCAAGTGGCTTTCAGCAACAATTCAGCTGACTTTCAGCAACAAGTCAAACGACTTCTGCAACAAATGAACTGCGGCGTCTTGCTTCGCCAACCGTCCAAATGAGCTCTCATGCTTTCGACAACCGTTCAAATGCCGCGTTTGCTAGTTTCGTGAACGAGCATTCGGAATACTGGTTTGCCGAAGTCAATATCAGTATGAGCTGTTATAAGTATCGTTCACTTGTGGTGGCTGTATTTGCAAAACAGCACGCTATACGCTGGTGTTCAGTTATCCTCTAATTTCTTTTAGGTATCGATATTACTAAGTCAACGCGCTGCTCAGTCATACAAAGCAGCAGTATTGATTGAGTATGCAATAGTTGGCGTTCAACGCATGCCAGTCTCTGATATGTACGTACATATATATGCTATCGCTTTGTA
The DNA here is from genome assembly GCF_001687245.7 of Rhagoletis zephyria. Lineage (NCBI taxonomy): Eukaryota > Metazoa > Arthropoda > Insecta > Diptera > Tephritidae > Rhagoletis > Rhagoletis zephyria. Next base: position 243,197 of record NW_016157358.1, on the reverse strand, counting down.
TAGCCGTTATACGTCGCTTTCTTTCTCTTTTCCCCTTCTCTATACTATATATCTCTTCTTACTCATGTAACATTTTCAGTTTTAAAATTTCACTCTCCATTTTTGCGATACCGAGGCCTAAGAAGTTTCACTTCAAAAAATTAAAAACCAAATTAAACTGCGACAGCTTGAGCTTAAGCTAGAGCGTTTCGAATTTTAAAATGGTCAGGCCTATCATCAATTCCGTCGGAGATCCCGACGTGGCAACGTCGCTATCATGAATTCCGTCGTGTTCACAAAATTCTCCCGCAAATTCGAGTTATTTTATTTTGATTTAGAATTATTAAACCAAAACATAAAAACAAACAAAAACCAAACGCAGCACTAACTGCGAATGCGTCGGAATTGCTGATAGCATTTCTCCCGAATTCGTGACTGGAGATCTCTTCACGACGGGAGTTCACTCTGAATCTGTGATAGGCCTGATTAATATTTTAAAATGTTATTTTTTGCGTAAATTGTTTATAGCTTAATTACAAAACTCGTTTTAATTAAATAGTGGTAATTTTATTCACAATTTCGTATCGAATTATTTGTACTTCACTTTTCAAATAAATTTCTGTTGGTGCAAATCTATCTACTTCGCTATCGTTTTCTTCAACTTCTTCATAGTCTAATTCAGGACTGGATTTTTTTGTGTATCAAAATCCTGAGGAGTGCAAGAAAGCTGTAAAATATAAAATGACAGTTTGAAATAGCAAAAGAGAAAACAGTTTTTGCATACTACGTACGCAGAGTCCGGTAATTATTGGGATTGCTGCGATCGCGGTAAATTGTTCGCCTCACTTTTTAATTTATTTGCTGCTCATCATTTAGCAAAACAACTAATAAAGCAATTGAATTGATTTTTGTTTTCACTTTTTATTTTTTTCAAATGAAATTTGGCACTTCAGAACGCAATTTACAAGGAGGTTTGTTCATTTTTTCTACAATCGGATACTATATTAACTTCGAAACAAAAGTTCCGGTCGGATTGTGGAACAGCATTTAAATTCCGAGTCGGAATTGAATTCCGATTCCGATGCGATTCCGACTCGCATTGCAGAACAGGCCTGATAGTGTTACGGATTTGGAGTTCTATGCATCTGTTTTCTGTGTGAAGAGTTCCAGGCCATACATTGAAGGGTTACCTTTCACCATATTAACCGACCATGCTAGCCTAAAGTGGCTAAGTGGCCAAAAGGGCTTTAGTGGGCGCCTAGCCAGATGGAGTTTGAAGCTGCAAGCATTCCACTTCGACATCACACAACGCAAAGGATCGCAAAATGTCGTGCCTGACACATTGTCGCGAATGAATATTGAAGAAATTAAACCAACCGAGAGGAGTCTCGATATTTGCGTTGACTTCCCTTATTAAATACTGGTTTTCACTATGTCATATTTTGACGCCAAAATTTGGCGGCATATTTTGACACAACTTTGTCTCTTTATCCATACCTTTACTGATGATATTATGGGCCAGCAACTGACAGATAGCCGATTTCGCAGCGCATGTACACGACTAAAGACCTATCCTGATCCAAATCAATCGACTAACTGCTTTTTGCTCCCATTTGACAATGTGTTTTCACTTATTTGACGACAAATGCCACTGATTTTGACATAGTGAAAACCAGCCTTAAGACTGCTGAAGTGACAACGTTCTTGATTTAAGCTTTAAATGCAACTGAACTTCACATGTCACATATTTTTAAGTTAAGCCTAATTCTTTGAAAAAGGAGCCAGACGCTTACGCAGCAGATTTAAAATATAAACGAAAATCTTTGCGATCGTTCTCACGCTCGAAGTGCTGAATGCGCAGAACGTGCAGTTTATCAAAATGTATTTATTTATTTATTTATTGTGTAGCCTATGAACAATAATTCATGCAGGCTACTTACAAGAGTAAAAATACAACATTAGTTAAAAAATGAGTTCAAAAGATTGACAAAAATATTTCTTTGTAAAGAAAAATCAAGCTCGATAAAAGTTGAGATCTGGTTAAGTTCAATTAAGGCACGGGTAAGAGGTGCATTACGGGCATAGATAGTTCTATTATTATTGCCATAAAACGGATAGTAACTACGTAGTTCCCTTCTCGGAACATTAAAATTTATTTTCTCTAAAAGGACTGGACAGTCAAGAAAACCCTGGATAATGCTAAGAACAAAAGTTAAAGAGAGGACAGACCTCCTGCTCTCCAGAGATTTTAAATTTAAAAGAAGCAATCGAGAATTGTATGACGGGATGGGATCAGTGAAATGTAAAGATCGCAAAGCATATGTAAGGAAAACCTTTTGAACGCGTTCAATCCTGTCAATGTTAAACTGATGAAAAGGCCGCCAAATTATTGTAGCATCCCAGTAGAACTTGGGATCATCGTACGATTGCTCGGTGAGTACTCCCTTGGAGTATAGCACTACTCCCCATTGCTCCCTATGCTTCTGTGTATAAGCATGTAATTTGGTATACTCCCTTTAACACGGGATGTCCTAGGGTGGCGAGTAATCTCTTTTACCTCCTAAATGAGCAATCAGGGAGTTCATTCAGAACTTCTGTATCACGAACGATAAGCAAAACGATCGATTCGTCTGCCGACGACAACCTCTCTGATTGCGATTTTAAACTCTATCGGTCGTCTTCGTCTTGCTTTTCATACATTACGTTGCAATAGTCTCGGTTGCGTTTAAACCGGTTAAAATGATGCCGCCGGATTAATTTTTGAAGCATTCCTCTGCAGACGAATCGTTCGTGTTGCCTATCGTTCATGATACAGAATAATGGCCTTATTCATAAAAAATAAAGTAAGTTTAAAGAGCTTTATAAATTGACGTTTTCATACATTTTTCAATTTATAAACCTTTTATAAGACTACTTTATTCGCTTAGAATATAATTACTCTCCTAAGCGAGCAATCTAGGAGTAAAAAAACCGAAAAATCTAGTTTAATTACTCTCCTAAGCGAGCAATCTAGGAGTAAAAAAACCGAAAAATCTAGTTTAATGCTTCTAAATAATGCCTCAGAGAGCATTCTTTACTTGCTCGCTTAGGAGATCTCCTATTTGACTTCTAAGCGAGTAATAAAGGAGTACAAAACCGACAAATCTATCTTGTTGCTCCGAAATCAGGTCAAGGGGAGTACTCTTTTATTTCTCATATAGGGAGATCTCCCTTCAAGTTCTAGTGGGATACTCAAGATGTGAACGCACAAATGAGGTGTAGAACAATTTCCACGTATAAGGGTCAGAAAATTCAGCACAGTTAAATAAATATACGCCGAATGGGTATGCTACTTTGTTGTTATTGTGTTGCAACTATGTAAGCGTATAACACCTTCCCCGTTTGGAAGCGGGAGCACACTGCAGTTGTGATCACGCTTAGATACATATAATATATGAAATTATTCTAAATGATTAAGATTTCAAAATTTTAATATTACCTTTATTTTATTTTTTTATTTTTTTTTATTTTTACTACATGTTTTTGAAATCTTCATTTACACAAAATATGTAGTTAAAATTCTGATTATATAATATAAAATGTTTTAGAGAAAAGGACAAGTGGTATTTTCAAAAAGTGATATTCATTCATTTGGTGAACAATTATGCGCTAAATAGTTTTAATCTACTTTTATGTACTCTAAGGCTTTTCTTATTTTTGTCATCTATTATATAGTTATTCCTATCGTCTATTTCTATGACACTGTATGGTCCTATATATTTATTTTCTAACTTATGTCCTGTTTCTTTTGTAATAATTACCTTATCTCCTATATTTATTTTATAATCTATTGAATTCCTATCTACTAATTTCTTTGCTTTTTCTTTTTGTTGCTGTAACAAAAGTCTTACTCTTTCCCTCGCTATCTGCAATCTAAATTTTAGTTCTTTCGCGTAGTTATCTATATTATATATCAGCTCTGTTTTATCAACAAAATTCATTTCTTCGCCGTTCTGCCGAAAATTAGTTCGAAAGGGCAGTAGTTGTGTAAAATATCGCAACCATTCGTCCCAATCATCTTTTTCCACTGAAATATATGAGCGTAAATACTCATTTAAAGTGCGGTGGCTACGCTCTACTGTACCTAGTGATTGATGATGATAAGCGGTGGATGTAATTTTTTGTATTTTTATTAGCTCGCAAATCTCATTTAAAATTTCATTCCTGTATTCTATGCCCATGTCCGTTATGAGCGTCTTCATAGGGCCATAGACTAAGATCAAGGAATGTACAATTGCTTTTGCTATTGTCTTTGCGTCCTTTTTCGGAACTGGAACTGTTATCAAGTATTTGCTTAGTTCGCAAATAATTGTAACAGCGTATGCGTTACCACTCTGCGATTTAGGCAGAGGTCCAACCGTGTCAACAAACACTATTCCAAACGCAGCAGTTGGTGTTGGTGTTATTACTGCGGATGGTTTGATGTGTCTTGTTATTTTTGCTTTTTGGCAATTCTAACATGACTTTATATATGTTTTTATGTCTTTATTCATGTATCGCCAATATTAGGTGCGTTCGTTTAAAATCTCCAGCAGAAACCAACCAACTGCCAAATTCCGGCGAAATGTCATCTGTTCTCTCACAAGAGAGAAATATCCAAAATAGTACGCGAACAGAAAATTTGCAGAAACTTGCAAGTTAGACGAACAGCTGATATAATTTTTGTTTACATTCAAAAGTGTAAAATTTAAAACGTACGAAAAGCCATCACAAAGTGTTATACTGACACAGTTTATTGATTAAACAAATAACTACTTATTTCTTACAAGTTTAATTAGTCGCATTTTGTAATTTTTAACTTCCAAACCATCAAATTCAATTTTGTGATTTGCGTAAATGCCAACCAGCTGTTTTTGATCAGCTGTTTTCCTGTTGGCAAATTGCTGTTGGCAAAAATTTTTCCAGCAGAAACCAGCAGCTTCCCCTCAAAATGAAATGTCACTTTGCTCTCTCAATTTCCCCTACTTTGCAAGTTTTTTGCGTACGCGAACGCAAAAACTTGTAAGTTTTGGTTAAACAATTAACAGCTACGCGAACGAACCTAATAATAACGTTTTATTTTTGCAGTAGTTCTCGCGACACCACTGTGGCCACCAGTGATTGGATTGTAGTGGAACTTTTTTAAAATTTCAGTCACCATATCTCTATTTTGATTATTTGTTGTTGTCACCTTGGGTAATAGCGCTATATTAATTTTCTTAAAATTCACTAGTGAGTATGGTATCGAATATTTCTTCCTTTGGTGACATATTCAAACTTGTAATTTTCCATTTGTCGGCTACTGTTTCTAGCCTTGAGAAAAATTGTCCTAAGTCAAATTTCTCATTAACAAACAAATCATTAACCTTAAAGTGAACTAAAGTCTCTTTTCCGTTCTTTAATGAGCACTCATTTAGAGAGAGCTTTAGTGTGACACTTAAATTTTATTTCGTCGTATACTTTGGGCTTATCTTTATTAATAAAATTTGCAGAGATATGTGAGTTTTTTATAGGATCTCGTTTTTCGTTTTAGATCTAGTCATGACAAGAATTTTAGAATTTTGCTCACTGAGCAATTTTAAATCTTGAATTGTTATTTCTTTACTTGTGATAGTGTTATCGCATTTTATTCTTGATAATGCATCAGCTATATGGTTTTCTTTGCCCCTAAGGTATTCTATTGTAAAATCGTATTCTTCGAGGTCTAGCCTCATACGTGTTAATTTTGGGTCTATGGTCGGATTTTACTAAAAATTTTGTTCCGTATAAATACGGTCGAAAATATACAATCGCCCAGTGGATTGCTGCCAGTTCTTGCTCAAATGTTGATTTATTGCTCTCACCTTTAGTGAAAGCTCTAGAAGCATATGCTTTAGGCAGTTGAACGCCATTGTGCTCCTGGCTAAGTACTGCACCGCAAGCGTATTTGCTTGCATCTGTTGTAACACAGAATTGCTTTGTAAAATCTGGATACTGCAGTCCAGTAGGTGACATGAGTTTATTTTTGAGATATTTGAATGCTTCTTCACAGTTTGTATTCCATTCGAATGGAACATTTTTTCTACATAATCTTGTTATGTGGCGGGAGTGTTCCGAAAAATTTTTAATAAATTTTCTGTAGTAATTACAGAAAGCTACGAATCTTTTCGCTTCTTCGGCATTTTTAGGTTTTGGATAGTCTTGAATAATTTTGTTTTTGCTATGGTCTGGAAGAATGTCGTTATCTGTGCATTTGTCACCTAGATACGTTACTTCACGCATAAAGAATGTACACTTCTCTGGGTTGAGTTTTAAGTTGTGTTTCCTACACAAAACAAATACATCGGTTGCATATGCATAGGTCATCATTCTTTGGAAAGAATTTGGTGTAATTTTTTAGCCATAAGGGAGTCGTTTGAAGCGATATGAGCCACTATTTGTGGAAAATGAAGTAATATCTCTGTAATTTTTCTCTAATTCTATTTGATGGAAACCGGACATGAGATGTAAGCATGAAAAATATTTTGCTCTTCCAAGTTGGTCAACAATATCATCAATTCTTGTAAAGGGAATTTATCTGCAACTAGTTTTTTGTTAATTTGGCGGTAGTCAACGACTAACCTGCATCGTTTTTCACTTGAATTTGGCAGTGACTTTTTTGGAACTAAAAGTAAAGGACTATTGTACGCTGGTGTAGCGGGTTCGACTATATTATCTTCTACCAAGTTTTTCACTTGTTTTTCTACCTCTAATTTGTGGGCGAGCGGGATTCTATAACTTTTTATGTACACAGGAGTAGGATCTGTAAGTTGTATTTGCTGCTTATAAAAATTATTTGCTGTTACTGGCTCTGAATCGATGCCAAATATGTCGGTATATTCTGAACATAATTGAGTTAATACCTTTTTATGATCTTTGGGAAAATTCTTTGATAGTTTTTCTAATACCACTTTTTTTCTACTACTTGAGTTACTTTGGTCTATTTCAGGGATATCTTAGTCGGACAGTTTTTCATAGAAAATGTTTTGGTTGTTTATTGTGATATTTTCATTTGTTATATTAAGTATTCGGACTAACGGACGTTGTGAATTTGTAATTGTGTCCTAGAGTAATTTCTTGGTTTGGTATAAATAATTCAGGTTCATTTGTTTTTATGTTTAATTTTCTAATTATTTCTGACCTGGCTGGAATTATTATTGAATTTTCTTTGTGATCCGCATAAACTCGTATAGGTATTTGTTTGTGATTGCCCGGACGTATTATGAGATAGTGATTTCCGTTAAGGAAATTTTAAAGACAACTGAATGTCTTTAAGAAATCTAAGCCCAATATACCATCGTATGGTATAGGGAAATCTTCATTTACAATTATAAATGTAAGTGGTATGAGTATATTTTCTACTTGAAATTCTAAAAATGTCATTCCTATTGATGATATTGTTCCTTGGCCTATTTCGCTTATTTCTGAATTGTTTTTTGTATTTAACTGGTGTTGCGATACGTAATCATTATATTTTAATAATGATATTTCTGCTCCTGTGTCTACTAAAAATGATAGTAGTTTATTACTTCCTGGTATATATAGTTTTACAAAAATTCTGTGGTTTAAATTTAAATTATATATATTTATTGTGTTCTTAGGGGCTCTGGTTGGTTTACCGGACTTTGTGCCATTGCTAAACGAACATTGTTGTTTGGATTTTGTGGTTGATAACTGGCAAATTTTTTTTTAGTTTCACTTTTATTTCAACATATTTTGATTAAAAGAAAAATGCTGATAAAAATAAAATATTTCACACAAACCACAAAAAATATAATCGATAATCGCATGAGGCTATTGCCTGAAAATTTTAAAATGCGCTTAGTGGCATTGTGCTACTATAATAGCACGGCCGAGTAATCATAGTAAACTTATGTACAGTAATTTTTTTTTAGTTTATTAGTCCAACAAATTATAGCCGCACCAAATTTTCACAAGTTTTAAAATATTATTTTGCTGTTATTTAATTTTGGTTAGTTTTTTTATATTTCATTCTTTAAAAACATCCGTATAAATACAAGTTCAAAGGCAGTGTCACACGATTGGGTATTTGCCAAAATTTGGTGCAAATCGTATCCCAATTGTGAGAACACCCAAAGTATTTTTCTTTATCCCAATCACGAAAATTATTTTGTTGAAATTTTTCAATAGAACATCGCTGTAATGTACCAATCTTTTGCCTACAAAAAAAATTTCCCTTTTTTTAATCAATAGCCCAATATAAAAATGTACAAATCTGTACAAAGGTACCAATCGAGTGACACTGCCTTAAAAATTTGTGCAATTTAAAAAAACATTCAACACATTTTCGTTAAAATTTCGAAGTTTTTAATTAATTTCTGAGTACGCAATTTGTATGGGATACAAAACCATAGAATTCTAGTAGAATAAAGTACAAGTTTCAAACTACTAAAAATTTTGATTGATTTTTTAGAATTTTTAAAAAGTTCGAAATTTGTACGAAAGTTTGTTGAATTTTTGTTTAATATGGCACAAATTCGGAAACTTGAATTTACACGGGTTTTGTTAAAGAAAGAACTATATTTTTATAAAAAAAAAATAACAAAAGTTCAATAACAACAAAAATAATACGTTAGAACTTGGCAAAAAGTGTTTTGGCTACAATTTTTTTACCACCGTATGTATGGCTTTCAAGCTGCCAATCTGACTTGCAGCGGCACCATATATGGCAAACGAACGATGCTGCTAGCGTATGCAGATGATATCGATATCATAGGTCTGAAATAAATGGACGTAACCGCAGCATTTTCCAGTTTAGAAAAAGAAGCTAAAGAGGTTGGTCTAGCGGTGAACAAGGGCAAGGCAAAGGAGCTCCTGGCAACATATAAAAAGTCCACGCGATTCGGGACACATGTCACTGTTGGCAGATATAACTTTGAAGTAGTGAAGGACTCTGTCTACCTAGGATCCCGCATAAACACCACCAACAACGTCTGCCTGGAGATCAAGCGAAGAACAACTCTTGCCAACAGGTGCTACTTTGGGCTCGGTAGGCAATTGAAAAGCAGATCCCTCTCTCGACGAACGAAAATCACGCTCTACAATCTCCCATCATGCCCGTCCTTTTATATGGCGCAGAAACTTGGACGATGTCGAACAAAGATGAAAAGGCTTTGGGGGCTTTCGAGAGATCTAGGGCCCGGTTTTCGTGGATGACGGGTATCGGAGAAGATGGAATGACGCTATGGTCTCGTTGTCTTCCTTAATTAGTTGCACCAGTTCCAACGCGTCCAAGAAACTGCGCAGATTTTCTGCTTTACCGCCAAACTCGNCTTGGACGATGTCGAACAAAGATGAAAAGGCTTTGGGGGCTTTCGAGAGATCTAGGGCCCGGTTTTCGTGGATGACGGGTATCGGAGAAGATGGAATGACGCTATGGTCTCGTTGTCTTCCTTAATTAGTTGCACCAGTTCCAACGCGTCCAAGAAACTGCGCAGATTTTCTGCTTTACCGCCAAACTCGGGTATGAGTCGCGCGGCATTACTAAGAAACTCTACGGCTGTCTGCGGCATTGTGTTGGTGTCCTCAATCTTTTTACTTTCTTGAGTATTGTCTATGTTGCTATCTGAGTCTTTACTACTACTGTCGTCTAGCTGCGGTATTGAATGCAAATCTATTTCAATCTGTTTTTCTAGCTTAATTGAAATATTTTGATCTATACCAAATTTTAAAAGTTTTTATTAATTTCTCTTTGAGATCGTTAAATGTTTCGTTGGCTAGTTTTTGATGCCTTGTCGTAAAACGACTGTTATAGCCGTTAATTATGCATCTAATGTTTTCTATGCTGTTATGCAAGATTTTTAGATGTTTTAATACAGTATTTCTACGTATTGAACGGTTTGGGGTGAGGCACTTGTGTGATTTTAAAACGATATTTTTCTGCATTTTAATTTTTTCAGCAAATTTCCCATGGGCTCAATATATCTGTTCAATCGAGGCGACTCTTTTTAGATATTTTTTCTTTATACTGCCTTTATGCCATTGGTATAGATCGTAGGCAGATTTTGTCAGAACAATTGTTAAAAGAATAATTAGCAAAATGATAGTTGCTTTTAGCGTTTCTATTATTTCGATTTCATTTACAACGTTGCCGTTGTTATCGGCGACTTTTAATTCTGTGTTCCCCATTATATTTTCCTAAAGCAAAGGGATACATTTTTTTTTTTTTTAATCTAATTTCCTATACCTCTAACAACCAATGTACTGACTTCTTCCGCACTTACATATGCGTCTATGCAGTTTCAGTTTATGTTCTCTAACGCTTTGACTATTTTCCTAATTTCTCTAAATATGTATGTACTGACCTACATCTTGTCCTTCCTCGCACAATGGAATTTTAAAAGTATACGTTTTATTATTTGGCCTTGTTGCCACTTGAATTATTATATTCTTAGTTTCTCTTCAATATACAAGTATTTTAAATTTATTTCAGTCTCTACACATAACATTTTGACACAAATCTACCTTTTTAGTTACTTTTTATTAAAAATGTTTGAAAAATTTTAAAGGTAAATTATTGTAAATAATAATTTGTAATACCTATCGTCCCTATGTGTGAGACTGAATTACATGTTTGATGTCCTTGCAAACTGCGTTTTCGCAACGGTTGCAAGAGAAATCTAAAAATATATTTTTTTTACGTAGGGTGCTTATTCAGCACTCCTTAGCTGGACGTCTTCTTTTTGCTTGCCAATTCTTTTTCCAGTTCCAGCAACTCCTTAAAGAGTGCTTCCCTTGGACTTCTTCTTTTAGATGCGCCCGCCGCCGTAGCTGTTTATTCCTTTTTCTACCTCTTCTTCTAGGTGGACGCACGATCGGTATTGCCGTTTTCTTTTCTTGTTGTCGTTGTTGTTGTTGCTCTTTAATTTGTTGTGACCGTTGCACTAGGGATCGAGCTAGCACAAAGGCTGATCATAAATGCATTTTTGAAAAGTTGTAAATAACATAAGTGATTGGTATCATTCTTTAGGGAATAAAGCGACTTTAATGATCTAATTATTTTTTGTGTGTTTAATGAAATAAAGTGAAAATTGCGTAAGAAGTTGACATATTCAAATTGTTGAAATTTTTACTCGCAACGCAGTAATTTTCAGATCCGCAGTTTGGGAATTTTTTCCTAGCAAGGACCTATTAAGAAATACGGACTTGAGTTACATGTTATATTCAGATTTAAAATTAGCCATAAATATTTTATTTTGAAATAACAGGTTGCAGCAATAGCTTCTGTAATAAAACACACATTTTGTTTCGATTTTTTAATTCCAATGAAGGATTCGAAGGTTTTCGTCGCTATGTCATGTTTTGAATTTGAATTCATTAAAAGCATCAAAAATCCACCTACTACACGAAAAAAAAGTTTGCGCAAGTTTGCGCCATTTGAAGTTATGATGTTTTAAGTGACACTACGTGAGAATTCGGGATTTCAGCCGCTACTAGTATCACTGGGCTTTTAACCCTATAAATAATAAAACTTTAAACCTAACAAAAAACAATTTGTATATTCGAAAACTAGACGACCGCACCTTTTACCTGATGTTTAATTTGTGAGATTGTAATAATTTTTAGAAAAAATTACCTTTCACCATGCATACGGAATTACCAAGAAATACGAATTTACTCTCGATAAAAAAGTTAGCTGCCTAATTTTAAGGATATGGGCAAATCTAAAAAACAGGTAACCATTGTGTTATTTAGCTCTATTTTCACTGTTGTAAACTAAATCAAGCTGGTTGCTTTTGGATATAATTCATTGACGTATACTTGAAGCCTCAATCAATTTGCTGCATAACTTTTGAATTACAGGTGTTTAAATGAAAAAAATAATGAAAACAAGTGAATCTTTTATGTAATTTTTAAGAGGGGCACAATTAATTATGTCATAACTTTTGAAACGCACCATATTCTGATTTGAAATTAAGTGGGCATTTAGCACTTATGTGTACACTTCATATGTAGTAGGTAACAAAAGTATGCATTAAAAAATAACGAAATGACAAGTAACTCAAACTCTGTAATTCCACATTTCACAATTTTCAAAATTTTCGGTTTATCGCATATAGGTTTTGAAGCATTTAATTCTAAGAACTTTTTAAGTATGTATTGCATTCTACAAACAATTACGAATAATTTGATACCCTAGCAAGAGGTGTGCTTTCAGAATAAACTAACTTTTAAAGATAAAATATTTTGTGATCTTGAGCCTAATTTTTATTCCGAAACCACCTTAATTGAAGGCACATTTGGAAAATACGTCGAAACGATCTAAATCTTTCTATAACTGCTAGTCCTTACAAAATTACATATACCTGTAAAATGCTTCAAAAAAAATTTCTCTAGAAGTGTGTAAAAACCCCGATTTACTACTTTTAATGATGCTCCTTCTTATAGTCAGAATATTTCGAGAGTGGTATCAAAGCAACTTCTTTTCGACAAATGTTCTGATAGCTGCTCTTTCTTAATTGGAGCCTTCTAAATTCAATGGCGTCCTCAGTTTTACCCTATTGGCTCCACTTTTCGAGATGGCGGTACTTGAAACTTTGCTTAACTGTTGGCTATTTTATAAAAAAGTCCCGGAGTTTTGAAGATATTTTACTAAAGTTTTGCGCATAGCCGTTTTTTTAATATTACCTTAACTATTCCATTAAATCATCGAAATCGGTTCACTAAAACATCTAGCTCCCATGCAACTGATTGACCAGAGACGTTGTTTGGCGTTATAACTCCTCCAATCAAACAGGTTAAAATTTAGTATAGGTTCAATTTAACATATAGCACGCATACAATTTATTATTCAGATATGAAGTCAGAGTTATAGCGCAAAAACGCATATCTGAGTAATCAGTTGTCTTGGAGCTATATGTTAATGTGAACCTATTTCGATAATTTTAAGGAATAATTGAGATAATATTAAAAAACTGTTATGTACAAAATTTTAGTAAAATAACTTCAAAACTGAGGGAGTTATTTATAAAATAGTTAAAATTTAATCAAAATGTGAAGTACCGTTATCTCGAAAAACAGAGCCAATCTGGTAAAACGGGGCACGCCATTGCATTTAGAACGTCCCAATTAAGTGAGTTCAACTTTCAAAATCTCTGCTCAAAGTTTACAACTTGAACAGTGTAATTTGAACCCAGCTTATTCTCTATTTCATGTTTATTCCTCGTTTAACTTTTGAAGCACTTGATGAAAATGAATTACACTTATATTAATCGATTTATTAAGATATTACGAATAAAATGATACATAAAACATAGGTGTGCTCACAAATTTAAAAATTAAAATTTTTTTTTTGAAAGTGTACCTATTTTTTAGATATACCCATATACTTGACCGCAAAATATAAGTATGTACGATTACCTGCTAGGTCCTCCAACTGCACAAAATTAATATTGATACCTGCAATTCACACCGAACTTTTGGAGAATACGCTGTAAACTGCCCGTATCAGCATGCAGATGTTTCTTAACCATTGTAAATTGCTCATCTGGACAAAGCGAGTACAAACAACAACTTCCAGAGGAGTCTGAGTTGATTTCAGACTCAAATCTGTTCATTGCTTCTTGTGTTCCTTTGAAATTAATTGATGAAACATCTAGTTCTATTATCTGGCAAAATCCCGCGCCTTCATCAGTAAGATTTTTTAGACCAATTTCAATAGAGTTTTCAAAGGAAACCCCAATGAAAACAAAGTCTGTTGTGGATAACATACAGTCCCAAATTGATGAATTACATCCGTTTTGGATTTGTACAGATGGTGAAANACCCTATTGGCTCCACTTTTCGAGATGGCGGTACTTGAAACTTTGCTTAACTGTTGGCTATTTTATAAAAAAGTCCCGGAGTTTTGAAGATATTTTACTAAAGTTTTGCGCATAGCCGTTTTTTTAATATTACCTTAACTATTCCATTAAATCATCGAAATCGGTTCACTAAAACATCTAGCTCCCATGCAACTGATTGACCAGAGACGTTGTTTGGCGTTATAACTCCTCCAATCAAACAGGTTAAAATTTAGTATAGGTTCAATTTAACATATAGCACGCATACAATTTATTATTCAGATATGAAGTCAGAGTTATAGCGCAAAAACGCATATCTGAGTAATCAGTTGTCTTGGAGCTATATGTTAATGTGAACCTATTTCGATAATTTTAAGGAATAATTGAGATAATATTAAAAAACTGTTATGTACAAAATTTTAGTAAAATAACTTCAAAACTGAGGGAGTTATTTATAAAATAGTTAAAATTTAATCAAAATGTGAAGTACCGTTATCTCGAAAAACAGAGCCAATCTGGTAAAACGGGGCACGCCATTGCATTTAGAACGTCCCAATTAAGTGAGTTCAACTTTCAAAATCTCTGCTCAAAGTTTACAACTTGAACAGTGTAATTTGAACCCAGCTTATTCTCTATTTCATGTTTATTCCTCGTTTAACTTTTGAAGCACTTGATGAAAATGAATTACACTTATATTAATCGATTTATTAAGATATTACGAATAAAATGATACATAAAACATAGGTGTGCTCACAAATTTAAAAATTAAAATTTTTTTTTTGAAAGTGTACCTATTTTTTAGATATACCCATATACTTGACCGCAAAATATAAGTATGTACGATTACCTGCTAGGTCCTCCAACTGCACAAAATTAATATTGATACCTGCAATTCACACCGAACTTTTGGAGAATACGCTGTAAACTGCCCGTATCAGCATGCAGATGTTTCTTAACCATTGTAAATTGCTCATCTGGACAAAGCGAGTACAAACAACAACTTCCAGAGGAGTCTGAGTTGATTTCAGACTCAAATCTGTTCATTGCTTCTTGTGTTCCTTTGAAATTAATTGATGAAACATCTAGTTCTATTATCTGGCAAAATCCCGCGCCTTCATCAGTAAGATTTTTTAGACCAATTTCAATAGAGTTTTCAAAGGAAACCCCAATGAAAACAAAGTCTGTTGTGGATAACATACAGTCCCAAATTGATGAATTACATCCGTTTTGGATTTGTACAGATGGTGAAAAACTACAGGTCAAGTATGAACTTTTCCTTACAATGGTCGATGGAAAAGTTACCCAGGTATTAACAGGCACAGCTTCCAGATCTACGTGTACTATATGTGGTGCTACTCCGCGCCTAATGAACGATTTAGAGAAAGTCGCGGTCGGACTTGAAGACGAAAGCTGTTTTCGTTATGGATTATCAACATTACATGCCTGGATTAGATGCATGGAGATGGTTTTCCACATATCATATAACCTTTCTTTTAAAAAATGGTCTGCTACAAATGAAGTACACAAAAGGGCAAAAGAAGAAAAGAAAACTGCGGTGCAAAGACTTTTTCGAGAAAAGCTGGGATTAATCACAGATAAGCCACGGCAAGTAAGTGGCAACTCCAATGATGGAAATACAGCAAGAAGATTTTTTTCGAACGCTACTTGTTCTGCTGAAATAACTGGAGTTGATGAGGTGCTGATACACAGACTGTATATCATTCTACAAACTTTATCTCCGGGTGTTATGACTGATGCTGAAAAGTTTGGCATATGCATAAGGAAACAGCAAGAATATATGCCAGCAAATACAACTGGTATTATATGCCATCCTCGGTGCACAAGCTATTGATCCATGGAGTGTTATAAAACACTTTGTTGTATTACCAATCGGACAACTTTCAGAAGACGCAGAAGAGCAGTGTTGCCAAGTTTTGAATTTGAAAAAGCACTAAAACCCAAGAAAAATCGCG
This sequence comes from Rhagoletis zephyria, assembly GCF_001687245.7. Lineage (NCBI taxonomy): Eukaryota > Metazoa > Arthropoda > Insecta > Diptera > Tephritidae > Rhagoletis > Rhagoletis zephyria. The sequence continues at coordinate 227,407 of NW_016157358.1, read as the reverse complement.
TTTTTCTCGAAAAAAGGACCAAATTTTTATTGGAGTATTTAATGGTGTTTGTATGCATGAAAAATTTTATTGTAAGGATGCCGATTCAAATTAATAAAAATCAATTTATTCTGTTTTTTATAAATTAAAATATCTTCGTTCAAGCGACGTTAAGATTCTTGCTCTTATTCTCTAATTTGCAGCTGTGTCCAGCGTTGCCGTCTCGCTTAGATAAAACANAAAACATAGGTGTGCTCACAAATTTAAAAATTAAAATTTTTTTTTTGAAAGTGTACCTATTTTTTAGATATACCCATATACTTGACCGCAAAATATAAGTATGTACGATTACCTGCTAGGTCCTCCAACTGCACAAAATTAATATTGATACCTGCAATTCACACCGAACTTTTGGAGAATACGCTGTAAACTGCCCGTATCAGCATGCAGATGTTTCTTAACCATTGTAAATTGCTCATCTGGACAAAGCGAGTACAAACAACAACTTCCAGAGGAGTCTGAGTTGATTTCAGACTCAAATCTGTTCATTGCTTCTTGTGTTCCTTTGAAATTAATTGATGAAACATCTAGTTCTATTATCTGGCAAAATCCCGCGCCTTCATCAGTAAGATTTTTTAGACCAATTTCAATAGAGTTTTCAAAGGAAACCCCAATGAAAACAAAGTCTGTTGTGGATAACATACAGTCCCAAATTGATGAATTACATCCGTTTTGGATTTGTACAGATGGTGAAAAACTACAGGTCAAGTATGAACTTTTCCTTACAATGGTCGATGGAAAAGTTACCCAGGTATTAACAGGCACAGCTTCCAGATCTACGTGTACTATATGTGGTGCTACTCCGCGCCTAATGAACGATTTAGAGAAAGTCGCGGTCGGACTTGAAGACGAAAGCTGTTTTCGTTATGGATTATCAACATTACATGCCTGGATTAGATGCATGGAGATGGTTTTCCACATATCATATAACCTTTCTTTTAAAAAATGGTCTGCTACAAATGAAGTACACAAAAGGGCAAAAGAAGAAAAGAAAACTGCGGTGCAAAGACTTTTTCGAGAAAAGCTGGGATTAATCACAGATAAGCCACGGCAAGTAAGTGGCAACTCCAATGATGGAAATACAGCAAGAAGATTTTTTTCGAACGCTACTTGTTCTGCTGAAATAACTGGAGTTGATGAGGTGCTGATACACAGACTGTATATCATTCTACAAACTTTATCTCCGGGTGTTATGACTGATGCTGAAAAGTTTGGCATATGCATAAGGAAACAGCAAGAATATATGCCAGCAAATACAACTGGTATTATATGCCATCCTCGGTGCACAAGCTATTGATCCATGGAGTGTTATAAAACACTTTGTTGTATTACCAATCGGACAACTTTCAGAAGACGCAGAAGAGCAGTGTTGCCAAGTTTTGAATTTGAAAAAGCACTAAAACCCAAGAAAAATCGCGTTTTTCTCGAAAAAAGGACCAAATTTTTATTGGAGTATTTAATGGTGTTTGTATGCATGAAAAATTTTATTGTAAGGATGCCGATTCAAATTAATAAAAATCAATTTATTCTGTTTTTTATAAATTAAAATATCTTCGTTCAAGCGACGTTAAGATTCTTGCTCTTATTCTCTAATTTGCAGCTGTGTCCAGCGTTGCCGTCTCGCTTAGATAAAACAAAATTGATTAATTTTTCCTAACTATTTAAATGTTATAATTTTCTTCGTTTTGCTTAATTTTTTCTACAATTCCTATGAAACGAAAGAAAAAACCAAAAATGAAGCTTCATGAGCTATGTGGTAGTCTAAATCTACACTGCAGACTCTTATGATCTTGTGAACTAAAGGAACATAAAGAACTTTTCCTTCCGAACGCTTGATTTTCCTATTTAATGTGTCTTATTTGAGCGTATTATCCACTGGCGCACAGTGGGAAAAATATTTATATTTAGTCCCAGCTATGGCAAATTACAAAATGTAATTTTGGTATGATTGGAAGTGCTGCCACATATTTTGTTGGTAAACATATGCTACTACTACTTATAAGTTTTGCCCCCCTTTTTGTTATGATTTACAGATTTGGTGTCTTCAAACTAAAAAGAAAAGCACCAAAAAACGCACCAAGCACTTAACTCTAAAATTTTCGCGTTGTGAATAAAGAAAAGCACTAAATTTAGTGCGAAAAACACCAAGTTGGCAACAGTNAAATACAACTGGTATTATATGCCATCCTCGGTGCACAAGCTATTGATCCATGGAGTGTTATAAAACACTTTGTTGTATTACCAATCGGACAACTTTCAGAAGACGCAGAAGNTTCATTTCAGATTGTGAAGCGATTGCATCCGCAAATAAATGATGCATTTTGATAAATGTATTTTTAATATGTAAAACATATACTATTTTTAGTCAATAATTTTTAGAAAACGATAAGCTTTTTTCAAAACTCCATTTGGTATACTCTTGAACATTTTTTTTATTAGGGTGTTTTTATATACTTTTCTTATGGCACCTACTATAATGCAATAGTTCAGTAAATTTTTTTTTAAATATATATTTTTTTTGNTTTGAAAAAGCACTAAAACCCAAGAAAAATCGCGTTTTTCTCGAAAAAAGGACCAAATTTTTATTGGAGTATTTAATGGTGTTTGTATGCATGAAAAATTTTATTGTAAGGATGCCGATTCAAATTAATAAAAATCAATTTATTCTGTTTTTTATAAATTAAAATATCTTCGTTCAAGCGACGTTAAGATTCTTGCTCTTATTCTCTAATTTGCAGCTGTGTCCAGCGTTGCCGTCTCGCTTAGATAAAACAAAATTGATTAATTTTTCCTAACTATTTAAATGTTATAATTTTCTTCGTTTTGCTTAATTTTTTCTACAATTCCTATGAAACGAAAGAAAAAACCAAAAATGAAGCTTCATGAGCTATGTGGTAGTCTAAATCTACACTGCAGACTCTTATGATCTTGTGAACTAAAGGAACATAAAGAACTTTTCCTTCCGAACGCTTGATTTTCCTATTTAATGTGTCTTATTTGAGCGTATTATCCACTGGCGCACAGTGGGAAAAATATTTATATTTAGTCCCAGCTATGGCAAATTACAAAATGTAATTTTGGTATGATTGGAAGTGCTGCCACATATTTTGTTGGTAAACATATGCTACTACTACTTATAAGTTTTGCCCCCCTTTTTGTTATGATTTACAGATTTGGTGTCTTCAAACTAAAAAGAAAAGCACCAAAAAACGCACCAAGCACTTAACTCTAAAATTTTCGCGTTTTGAATAAAGAAAAGCACTAAATTTAGTGCGAAAAACACCAAGTTGGCAACAGTGCACAAGAGTCCCGCAACAAAGACTACAAGAAATTTAGGCTACATCACGCAAGAAAACACTCAAGATTGGCGACAAACGAAGATATCTTCCGTACATTATTGTATACATCAGATCCATACATAACAAGCATTCGTAAGTCATACGCAAGAATCACCAAAGAACTTGACGAAGATGCTCTAGCCCTGTTGAAAATAAGTGAATTCATTTCAGATTGTGAAGCGATTGCATCCGCAAATAAATGATGCATTTTGATAAATGTATTTTTAATATGTAAAACATATACTATTTTTAGTCAATAATTTTTAGAAAACGATAAGCTTTTTTCAAAACTCCATTTGGTATACTCTTGAACATTTTTTTTATTAGGGTGTTTTTATATACTTTTCTTATGGCACCTACTATAATGCAATAGTTCAGTAAATTTTTTTTTAAATATATATTTTTTTTGATAAAGGGTAATCTATCTAAAAAATATAAATATATCTGAAATAATATTTTATAAAAACAATCGTTTAATACCAATATTCAAATATCTTCTTTCCATTTAATCAGAAAGTGTACTTTTTATGTTTTCCAAGTCCACATATGGGTCTATATCTCGGGAACCAAATGAGATACAAAAATTAAAAATGCATGGTTTAAATTTGCATGGTTTACACTATCTACACGCATCGTAACTTTAAAATCAAAAAAGTTACAGATTTTTGATCAGCAAATGCCTCATATTGCCCATAGTGCGTTGTATTTTTGAATGGACAACGGCCGTGGTCCCGCAGCAGGATCTTTGAGCGTTTCTTGTAGCGACTTTGACATTTATAGACCCAACACGTTGGTTTCGGCGCTAATATATGTTGATGCAGTTTCAAACATGCAGCATGTTGATTTCAGCGCGTGAGTATAGTATGCCTATATGGATGCCGTTTTACACACACAACACGTTGATTCCGTAGATGATGATTGTCATCTTGATTGTTCGTTTGTGACGTTGATGTTGGTACTAGCAGAAACTTTACTATGTCCAACTTTCAATCACATATTTATATATTTNCCTGTTGAAAATAAGTGAATTCATTTCAGATTGTGAAGCGATTGCATCCGCAAATAAATGATGCATTTTGATAAATGTATTTTTAATATGTAAAACATATACTATTTTTAGTCAATAATTTTTAGAAAACGATAAGCTTTTTTCAAAACTCCATTTGGTATACTCTTGAACATTTTTTTTATTAGGGTGTTTTTATATACTTTTCTTATGGCACCTACTATAATGCAATAGTTCAGTAAATTTTTTTTTAAATATATATTTTTTTTGATAAAGGGTAATCTATCTAAAAAATATAAATATATCTGAAATAATATTTTATAAAAACAATCGTTTAATACCAATATTCAAATATCTTCTTTCCATTTAATCAGAAAGTGTACTTTTTATGTTTTCCAAGTCCACATATGGGTCTATATCTCGGGAACCAAATGAGATACAAAAATTAAAAATGCATGGTTTAAATTTGCATGGTTTACACTATCTACACGCATCGTAACTTTAAAATCAAAAAAGTTACAGATTTTTGATCAGCAAATGCCTCATATTGCCCATAGTGCGTTGTATTTTTGAATGGACAACGGCCGTGGTCCCGCAGCAGGATCTTTGAGCGTTTCTTGTAGCGACTTTGACATTTATAGACCCAACACGTTGGTTTCGGCGCTAATATATGTTGATGCAGTTTCAAACATGCAGCATGTTGATTTCAGCGCGTGAGTATAGTATGCCTATATGGATGCCGTTTTACACACACAACACGTTGATTCCGTAGATGATGATTGTCATCTTGATTGTTCGTTTGTGACGTTGATGTTGGTACTAGCAGAAACTTTACTATGTCCAACTTTCAATCACATATTTATATATTTTTCTTTTCACTGTTCATAGGTTTGTATAGCAACTTCTCCAGTAAAACATTGCAGCCAGAGCGTAAAAGCAAAATAGAGTGTAAAATTGACAAGAAGAGAAAACTAGCAGAAAAAGTTACTGAACGCAAAACTAGTAAAAACTTGCAAGTGAATAGTTGTTGCACCCTTTTGATATTCTACTGTAAACATTTTACTATTTATAAATCAGTTTTAAACTCTTTGCTTTTCACACAAGTACTTACACAGTCTAGTACATCATTAATATTTAGATTTCCACTCATTTTACTTTTGTTTGTGCTAAACCAATTCAACAAATGGCGGCTTTTGACATTTATTCTTCTTCTTCTTCTGCTAGCTAATTTCTGCTAGTAAAAATTTCACTTGCAAGAATTTGCAGCTCTCCCGTTTTATTACGCTCTCGATTCAGTGCTCTCTTGCAAATTTTTTGGGTTATCATACACTTTTCCAGTAAAAATTTGCAAGTTCCAGTACAAATTAGTACTGACTATTGGTTACTATACAAACCTCATGTCACTGGCAGGATCGCAATGAAATGACAACGTTCTTGATTTAAGCTTTAAATGCAACTGAACTTTATTCATCAGATATTTTTAAGTTAAGCCTAATTCTTTGAAGAAGGGGCCAGACGCTTACGCTGCAGATTTAAAATATAAACGAAAAGCTTTACGATCGTTCTCACGCTAGAATTGCAGAACGTGCAGTTTATCAAAATGTATTAAATAAATATACGCCGGATGGGCATGCTACTTTGTTGTTATTGTGTTGCAACTATGTAAGCGTATAAAAGCTTAAACAGACGGCAGCGTTGATACGAATTAACTTGGACTTAATCCGGATCAACTGCAGTTAATTCCCGAGTTGGTCCGGATCAACGCTGCCGTCTGTTTAAGCTTTAACACTGTTGAATAAACGGGACTGATAGACGTTATAACGAAGGGCCAAGGCAAACTTCCAGAACTTTGCGTATCTGACGGATATGATATAAATGGACTCAATTCAACAGGGGAGACGAACTACAGGAATTCCATTCATGGAAACTCTGGGTGCCTTCAGCACTACGCCTAGGATTAGTAGAAGCATGATGGGAATGTTTTTATGTTTATATGTTTAGATCATTTTTCTAAATTTGTTTTTATAAAACCGATGCAACGAGCTACAGCTGATAAAGTGGTCAAATTCCTCGAAAGAGAAGTTTTTTCGTGTTCGGAGTGCCAGAGTTTGTACACTCAGACAAACAATTCGTGTCTGAAATGTTTACTAATTTCCTTGCCAAATATGGGGTGGAACACATCAGAACCGCGTTTTACTCCCCACAAGCGACCGCAGCAGAACGTGTCAATAGGTCAGTGCTACAAATGATAAGGTCTTACGTGGGGGAAAACCAGCGAAATTGGGACCAACTGTCAATAGGTCTGTGCTACAAATGATAAGGTCTTACATGGGGGAAAACCAGCGAAATTGGGACCAACACGTTAGCGACGCTGCGTTTGCCTTGAATAGTGTGGAGCATGCCGCTACAGGCGAGTCACCATATTATGTATTATGTATTTGGGATGCCCATGGTACAGCACGGTGCCTCTAACGACATTTTACGGAGGTTAGATTCTGTAAAAGATGCTGATTGTAGAATGGATTTAGGACTAGATAGGCAGCAACTAATTAGGAAGTGTTTGACGAGCTCAAGCGAGCACATAAATTAGGTGAAAAGGTTTATAACACCTTTCGTCACATAATTTTAATTTTGAAAAAAAGGAAGTATAATGTAGATATATTTACGTATAAATCGTTTTTATTAGGAACAAAAGGATTGAAATTGGGGGCACCCTGAAATTGTGCATATGGAAACTGTGCATACGAAATAATGCATATGAAAAAAAACCTATATAATATTCTTCTCTTATTTGGCGCTGTAACCACCTAAGTGATTTTGGCCGAGTTCAACAAAGCACGCCAGTCGTTTCTTTTCAGTGCCAACTGGCGCCAATTGGAAAAGACAAGTGAAACCAAGTCCTTCTCCACCTGGTATTTCCATCTCAGTGGGGGCCTTCCTCTTCCTCTGCTACCACCAGCGGGTTCCGAGTTGAATAATTTCAGAGCTGGAGCGTCGGTGTCCATTCGAACGACATGACCAAGCCAGCGGAGCCGCTGTATTTTAATTCGCTGCACTATGTCCATGTCGTTGTAAAGCTCATACAGCTCATCGTTCCATCGTCTGCGGTGCGCGTAAAGGCACCGTAAATCTTCCGCGAAATCTTTCCCTCGAATACTCCAAGAACTGCCTTATCGGATGCTCTCATTGTCCATGCTTCTGCGCCATATACCAGCACGGGCATGATGAGTGACTTATAGAGTGTGGTTTTCGTACGTCGAGATAGGACTTTACTCCTGAATTGTCTACTCAGTCCAAAGTAGCACTTGTTGGCAAGAGTGATTCTGTATTGGATTTCTATGCTGACATTACTATTGGTGTTAATGCTGGTTCCCAAGTAAACGAAATTCTCTACTTTCTAGAAATTATAACTGTCAACCGTGACGTGGGTGTCAAAGCGCGAATGTGCTGACTGTTTGTTTGATGACAGGAGATAATTCGTCTTGTACCACCAGACCCATTCGCTTTGCTTCCTTATCCAACTTGGAAAAGGCAGAACGGACTTCGCGGTTTTTGATACCGATGTTATCGATGTCATCGGCATAAGCCAGCAATTGCACGCTCTTGTAGTAAATTGTTCCTGAGCGGTTCAGTTCTGCAGATCTTATTATCTTCTCCAACATCAGATTAAAGAAGTCACATGAAAGAGAGTCGCCCTGTCTGAAGCCACGTTTGGTGGCAAACGGCTCGGAGAGGTCTTTCCCAATTAAGATGGGGCTGGTGGTATTGCTCAACGTCATTTTACACACCCGTATCAGTTTTTCGGAGATGCCAAATTCAGACATAGCGGCATATCGGCAACTCCTTTTAGTGCTGTCGAAAGTGGCTTTAAAGTCGACAAATAGGTGGTGAGTTTCAATTCTTTTCTCGCGGGTCTTTTCCAAAATTTTACGTATTGTGATTACCTGGTCTATGGTGGATTTTTCAGGCCAAAAGCCACACCGATAAGGCCTAATCATTTCATTGACGGTGGGCTTCAGTCTTTCACACAATACGCTCGATAAGATCTTATAACCTATGCTCAGAAGGCTGACTCCGCTGTAGTTGGCGCGAATGGCGGAGTCGCCTTTCTTGTGTACATATTATGCAGAGCATACTTAAATTCCAGTCGTCGGGCATGCGTTCATCTGACCATATTCTGCATAAGAGTGGATGCATGCACCTTATCAACTCCTCGCACCGTACTTGAATAGCTCAGCTGACAGGCTGTCAGCTCCAGCAGCTTTGTTGTTTTTCAGTTGCGTTATTGCTATTCGTACCTCGTCATGGTCAGGCGGAGGAACATCGACTCCGTCATCATCGACTGGGGGCTCGGGTTCTTCTTCTCCACAACTTTGCGTGCTGCTAACCTTCAGTAGCGTGGAAAAGTGTTCCCTCCATAATTTAACGACATTCTGAGCATCGCAAACTAGGTCGCCATTGTTGTTCTTACAGGAGTACGCCCTGGTCTGGAACCTTCCGTAAGTCGCATAACTCTCTGGTANTTGTTGCGGCAAATACGTCTCGCTTCCCTCTTCAGATCCCTATAGCGGTCCCACATAGCGCGCGTTGCGCCCGATCGCAGCGTGGCCCTGTAGGCGGCATCTTTTTTCTCTGCAGCTTCCTGACACTCCTCATCGTACCAGTTGTTCTTTCGGGCTCGCTGAAATCCGACTACTTCTTCGGCGGCGGTACTTAATGAGCGGGAAATGTGGTTCCACTGCTCGCATATGTCGGTTTGCTGAAGAGGGCTCTCTGAGAGCAGGTGTGGGAGTCGAGAAGCGAATGCACTGGCTGTCTGTTGTGATTGCAGCTTTTCGACGTTAAGCTTTGCTTGCATATTCGGGCGCACATTTTTGCTGCGTAGAGGCGGGTGCGTAGTTTGGCTGCAACAAGATAGTGGTCCGAGTCGATGTTTGGGCCTCGGAGTCTACGTACGTCCAAAACACTGGAAGCATGCCTTCCGCCTGTCACAACATGGTCGATTTAGTTTCTTATTTTTCGATCCGGAGACAGCCACGTAGCTTGATGAATCTTTTTATGCTTGAACCAAGTACTGTATACTATCATGTTTCTGGCCCCGGCGAAAGCGATCAGCCTCAGTCCGTGGTGGTTCCAAAGATCCCTTCCTTGCCCACCCTGGCATTGAAGTCGCCAAGCACGATTTTGATATCCCTTCTCTTCCGTCGGGGCATGAAAGCATATGAGCAAGATGTTGAAGAATCTCTCCTTGATGCGGATTATGGCTAGACGCTCGTCCACCGGGGTGAACCACAGTACTCGGCAACGGAGTCTGTCTCCCGCCACAAATTAAACACGGAATTGCGCTCCTTTACATGACAGCTGTAGTATACGTTGCAAGACCCCAGGCATTGCTTGCCTTGCCCCGTCCAATGCCTTTCTTGGATGGAGGTGATGTCAGCTTTTGTTCTTACGAGGACATCAACCAGCCGGGCAGAGGCACTTTCCCCATTAAGGGTCCGGACATTCCAGGTGCATTCCCTCAAATCGTATTCCTTTAAACATTTGCCGTGCTCGTCATAATAAGGGGGGTCTCTTCCGAGGCATTGTTTCGCTTCTTCACTGTAAGGGGTTTTTACGTGGCGGGTCCCAAACCCAGTGCACAACCCATTGCTGGGACGGGGGTGGTTTCGCTACCATATACACGTTCATATAGCGAGCCGCTTGCTCCAAGACAGACACCCGCTTGCAGCCGCACATACTGGTGAACAGACGCTGCAGACTTCAGTGAGCCCTTAAACCGAATAAGTCAGAGTGGCCCCACCGAAGCTCCCTCTCTTTCTGCCGTGACCCAAGGCTCAATTCGGATTGGTTACCGCATCTCGCGCATGGGTTGCTCACGTTGCCCAGGGTGCGCGAACGAGGACGCAAGAGTCGGGATTGAGTATAGCCGGGCAACTGTAACTGCATACACAGCCCAACGACTATACCCCATTGCACTCCAAAAAAAAAACTGAAATAATGCATACGAAAAAATCCCAAATAATGCATATATGCTAAGTTTCGGTTGAAAACCGAAATAATGCATATGAAAAAAGACGAAATAATGCATATGAGGCAATTCACGTCAAATGTCCCAAGCGCGCTGAGCGGTGCAAAACAAGCTTGTTTTCGAATAGCTGAAAAGCAGACAGAAAACGGGAAAAATAGTTCAAAAACCATGATTTATATAGATTTTTGTACGGGCTATCCGATGGTGTTATGCGTTTTCCTAAATTTTCTCACTTTCACGGCGAAAATTCGCAACGAAATTTCATTCNATGAGCAAGATGTTGAAGAATCTCTCCTTGATGCGGATTATGGCTAGACGCTCGTCCACCGGGGTGAACCACAGTACTCGGCAACGGAGTCTGTCTCCCGCCACAAATTAAACACGGAATTGCGCTCCTTTACATGACAGCTGTAGTATACGTTGCAAGACCCCAGGCATTGCTTGCCTTGCCCCGTCCAATGCCTTTCTTGGATGGAGGTGATGTCAGCTTTTGTTCTTACGAGGACATCAACCAGCCGGGCAGAGGCACTTTCCCCATTAAGGGTCCGGACATTCCAGGTGCATTCCCTCAAATCGTATTCCTTTAAACATTTGCCGTGCTCGTCATAATAAGGGGGGTCTCTTCCGAGGCATTGTTTCGCTTCTTCACTGTAAGGGGTTTTTACGTGGCGGGTCCCAAACCCAGTGCACAACCCATTGCTGGGACGGGGGTGGTTTCGCTACCATATACACGTTCATATAGCGAGCCGCTTGCTCCAAGACAGACACCCGCTTGCAGCCGCACATACTGGTGAACAGACGCTGCAGACTTCAGTGAGCCCTTAAACCGAATAAGTCAGAGTGGCCCCACCGAAGCTCCCTCTCTTTCTGCTGTGACCCAAGCCTCAATTCGGATTGGTTACCGCATCTCGCGCATGGGTTGCTCACGTTGCCCAGGGTGCGCGAACGAGGACGCAAGAGTCGGGATTGAGTATAGCCGGGCAACTGTAACTGCATACACAGCCCAACGACTATACCCCATTGCACTCCAAAAAAAAAACTGAAATAATGCATACGAAAAAATCCCAAATAATGCATATATGCTAAGTTTCGGTTGAAAACCGAAATAATGCATATGAAAAAAGACGAAATAATGCATATGAGGCAATTCACGTCAAATGTCCCAAGCGCGCTGAGCGGTGCAAAACAAGCTTGTTTTCGAATAGCTGAAAAGCAGACAGAAAACGGGAAAAATAGTTCAAAAACCATGATTTATATAGATTTTTGTACGGGCTATCCGATGGTGTTATGCGTTTTCCTAAATTTTCTCACTTTCACGGCGAAAATTCGCAACGAAATTTCATTCGTAATTTTTCTCAATTATGGTCATTTTTAATATTGTTTTAAGTCATCTCAATCGAAAGATCAGGTCTTTTCACATATAAATCATTAATAAAAAAAGGGACTTTTTTGATTTTCCGAGCTATAAAGCGTTTTATAGCGGGCTATAAAAACATCATACTGTGATAGGAAATTTTTACAAAATCATTATTTAAACACGCTATATCTCCGACGTTTGTGTATCGATCGATTTGAAATTTTCACACAATAAACTAAAAACTATTCCAAAGAAGTTTAAAAAAAAAAGCTTAATACTTATTAAAAACAAAATGCCGGTTCTTAGAACTTTTTTATAAAAATAAATGGGGTTGTCTTATTCTAATTAAAAATGTGTGTTATAAAGTTTCAAATCTAATTTCTTTTTTAATGCAGCATTATACACAAATATCTGAGACAGTTGTTGGGAAACTTTCAGGTTTAAATATCAGGTCGTTCAAACGTTATAACAATATGAAGGTGATGCGTACGTGTTAGATATATGAGTATGATATATGAGTGAGAAAAACGTTTTGAAAACAAAAACTCAACAAATAAAAAACCTAAAAAAACTCAGAAAAATCCAAAAGAAGAGACCGAAATGAGACATCTAATTAAAAGGCAACCTAACTGCGCTCGGTTGGGTATAACTACGGCGACCATATTAACCAACGTAAAATAAAGGACATTTTTTTCAAAATGATAAAAGTATCGTAATTTAAATCAAACATTTACTAGTACATTATATTATCTAATTGTACAAGTTTCCCTTTTTTAAATACGCTTGGATTATTATTTTTTTATGAAAGCTTATAAACCTAGTAAGAGACCAGTTGAGCACAAATTTTGAAAGTGCAGAAAAAGTGGCAATTTTGAAGAATATCGATTCTCCTGTTCCAGTTAATAAATGTTACATAATAAAACCTAGTTGGAAGCGATTATATGTTTCCTCCGAAATGAAGAATAATTTTACAAGAAAAATTTTAAATGTTATAAAAAAATTTCACCAAAATTAAAAAAAAAATCGAGCTTTTGAAAAATTTTGGGTATGCAGTTTTATAGATCATTAAATTGTAGAATAATAAATGCAAGTTGCAAGTAGCTAAGAGATTGCGTTGAATTTTAATCTTTTTTTTCGATAACACTTCGAGCACACCTGCATGCGAAATGGGAAATAAATGCGATTGTTTTATTTTTAAAAATCAACGGGAACTCTTAGACACTTGCACCTTGCCCTTTATTATTATAAAATTTAATGATCTCTTAAACTGCATATACCAATTTTTAATAGAAACAAAAAAAATTATTTTGGTGAAAATTTTTTATAACATTTCAAATTTTTGTGTGTTTTTTTCATTTTGGAAGAACCAAACAATTGCTTTCAACTGGGTTTTATTATGTAACATTTATTAACGGAAAAGTAGAATACATTTTCTTCAAAAATGCTACTTTTTCTGCACTTTCCACTGAAAAATTTAAAATAAAAGCTTCACAAATAAGGCTCCACAGAACACTTGCAAATTTTATAAGCTTTCATTCAAAAAATTAACCAAATGAGTGAAAAATTAAGTCTCCAGTGAATTATGAACACTAAATGCCAGTTTTTAAACTCAGCGTGCAACACGTACTGGGCCCAACTTTCCCCTTTCTTTTGAGAATTTTACTCAAAGTATGTATCAGTATTAGTAATGATTCGTGATTTATAGATTGCACGAAGATTATCGATTAAATAGCAATCCTTAAGAGAGGTGCGAAACAAACTGGCGAAGATTTTCATTATATTTTATAAGGGACATTTTTATTTTTTTTATATTCTCTGTTCAAAAAATTACCCCTGAAAAATCCAGAACTGATTTAAAGGACGGATTAAGAAATAAAGGACAAAATGCGTCCTTTATGTTGAAAAAAATATATAAAGGACAGAGAGCTAAAATAAAGGACTGTCCTTTAAAATAAAGGACGGATGGTCACCGTAGGTATAACTAAATGCAAAAATCTATGCGCATCACCTTCATATTGTTATAACTTTTGAAGGACCTGATATTTAAATCGGAAAGTTTCCCAAAAACTATTTCAGATATTTGTCTATAATGCTGCATTAAAAAAGAAATTAGATTTGAAACTTTATAACACACATTTATAATTAGAATAAAACCGCCCCATATATTTTTATAAAAAAGTTCTAAGAACCGGCATTTTGTTTTTAATAAGTATTAAGAAGTTTTTTTACACTTAAATTCTTTGGAATAGTTTTCAGTTTATTGTGTGAAAATTTCAAATCGATGGATGCACAAACGTCTGAGATATAGCGCGTTTAAATAATAATTTTGTAAAAATTTCCTATCACAGTATGATGTTTTAATTCGTTCAAACGAACGGAGTCGACGTGATGCGACGGAGCGTGGCGACTGGTATAGCCCGCTATAAAACGCTTTATAACTCGGAAAAATCAAAAAAGCCCCTTTTTTATTAATGATTTATATGTAAAAAGATCTGATCTTTCGATTGAGATTACTTAAAACCATATTAAAAATGACCATAATTGAGAAAAATTACAAATAAAATTTCGTTGCGAATTTTCACCGTGAAAATGGGAAAATTTTGGAAAACGCATAACACCATCGGATAGCCCGTACAAAAATCTATATAAATCATGGTTTTTGAATGATTTTTACCATTTTCTGTCTGCTTTTCAGCTATTCGAAAACAAGCTTGTTTTGCACCGCTCAGCGCGCTTAGGACATTTGACGTGAATCGCCTCATATATGCACAGTTTCGGTTGATAACCGCAATAATGCGTATGAGATAAAACCGAAATTTGTTCATATGAGAAGAACGAAGTAATGCACACATGCACAGTTTCGACTCAAACCCGAAGTAATGCATATGAGAAAAAAACGAAATTATGCATATGCACATTTTCGTTTGAAAACCGAAATAATGCATATGTGAAAAACGAATTAATGCATACATGCACAGTTTCGGTTGAAAACCGAAATAATGCATATGTGAAAAACGAAGTAATGCATACATGCACAGGTTCGGTTCAAAACCGAAATAATGCATATGGGAAAAACGAAGTAATGCATACGTGCACACTTTCGTTTGAAACCCGAAATAATGCGTATGTGAAAAACGAAGTAATGCATACATGCACCGTTTCGGTTGAAACCGAAATAATGCATATGAGAAAAACCAGAAATTATGCATATGCTCACTTTCTAGGCCTGGGTAACGGCGCATATTTTTTGGCGCTGGCGCACTAACTCCAGCGCCACTGTCGGAATCAGCACAGTATGTTGGCGCAATTGCGCTTCTTCAGGCTAAAGCTCATTTCCTTTATTGCTGCACGCTGCACCAAAGTGAATTAATACAAGGTGATATCGGTTGAGAAAAAACTCAAGTATACCCAAGTTCAAAACCCAAAAATACAACAAACCCATCATTTTCACATTCAGAAGGACCGCGACGAATTCTAGCAACACCACCTTGTATAAATTCGCCTTGTGCTGCACATTTTGCAAGAGACACTTCTATTTCGGGTGTTCTTTGCTGGTTCTTTGCGACACCCGGCGTTGTCAGTGTTCCGGTGTTGAACTAAGGTGAATTAATACAAGGTGGTATCAGTTGGGTAAAAACCACTCAAGTATACCCAAGTTCAAAACCCAAAAATACAACAAACACATAATTTTCACATTCAGAAGGACCGCGGCTAATTTTAGCAACACCACCTTGTCAAAATTCGTCTTGTGCTGCACATTTTACAAGTGACACTTCGCTTTTGGGTGTTTTTTGCTGGTTCTTTGCGCCGCCTGGTGTCGTCAGTGTTCCGGTGTTGCTGGCGCCTTCGCGTCACTGAGGTGTGAAAACCAGTATCGGCGCCAGTAACGCAGCTCTCGGTATCAGCACAATGGCGCGGCGCCGCACTGTGTTACCCACGGCTATCACTTTCGCTTGAAAACCGAAATATTACATATGACGAAAGCCGAAATAATAATGCGTACATTGGCAGTTTTGGTTCAAATCTGAAATAATGCATATGAGAAAAACGAAGTAATGCATATATGCACAGTTTCGTTTTAAAACCGAAATAATGCATATGACAAAAATCGAAATAAAGCATACATGCACAGTTTCGGTGGAAACCGAAATAATCATCCCTGTTCTGCAATCCGATTCGAATCGGAATCGGATTTGTTTCCGATTGTTGGTGTTCTGCATTCCGACAATCGGATATTATTTCCGATTCCGCCTTGTTCTACATTTCGATCCACTTCGAATCGGAATTCTATCGGAAATTTAATGTTCTGCATTCCGAGTATCGGAAATTTTTTATCAAGTAAAAGCCAGAAAGTGTGGAGTGGAATAGAAAAAGAACAAAACAAAAAACATAGATATAAATATAAATGGTCAAAGGCACATTTTAAACTTTACCGAACAACGAAAAATGTAAGTAAACGAATTAAAATTGGTAATACAGTGAAACCCGCTTAAGTACCTCCCCGCTTAAGTGACCAACATTTTTTTTAATTGTGAATGTGAATTTTTGAATCTAATCTGAAGAAAATCCTTCTCTTAAGTACCTCTCCGCTTATTTACCCAACCCGCCTAAGTACCTAAATTTTTCGTACCCCATTTACCATTTGACCTATAATTTTCTCCTTTTAAGTGCTCTTTTAAAATTCCTTAAAATATTTACATATTTTGAATCTCAGTGGCAGCGGTAATTTTTAGCCATTTGAAACTTGCACATTATTGCTCTAAACTTGAATGGGCTATAAAACTGTATACTCTAAAAACACATCTGAGAAAAAATTTAAATTTTCATGAATTTTTTTCTTTAAGTGTTCTATATAATCTTAAGCTTAGGTTTACATGGTATATGTTAGAGAATGAACTGTATTTTAATTGAAAAATGTTAAATAGATACGTATACTTCATTAAATGTTTATGTTTTATTCAAGGATTTACATATTTATGTAAGTTAACAAAAAGATGTAACTACATCAATAATTATGTTCGCTTAAGTACCCGCATCGAGGTACTTAAGCGGGTTCATTTAAGTACCCAACTTAAGAGGGTTTTACTGTAGTGATAATGAAAAATGGTTAAGCGACTTATGCACTTCCCGCATAAACAAAGAACAGCGAACACATACACTCACTTGTATTGCACTCCCGCCCAAAACCAAGTGCAGCGAATAAACACACGCACTTGTGTTTAAAAATAATTCGCTCGTTCTTCATTGGGTATGCATTTTGTATGCACTTCTCAATTGCCGCAGAACAAAACCTACTAAAGTAGTTAATTGCTGGCACCCCAAATCATGCTCAACACTCTCGCTTGATGCATCACAACTCTTCCGGAGTTGTGTCACGGAGCTCTGTATGACTTTCGGCATACAGAGGTGGTACAAGCGCTACCATTGGCCGCAGCGCCTACTTAATTTTCTAATTTGAATACATAACCGGTGCTCAATACTCCCGCTTGACGCACAACCCCAAAAACTCTTACAGAGTTTAAGCGGCAAAGCCACAGCGCTACAAGCCGTAGGGAGTCTGCATGACTTACAACCATGCAGAAGTGTAAATGATGGTTATCATTAGCCCCGACGCCTACCCAAAACATTTTCGCTTTAATAAATTTTTATGCAAATACATTCATCCTGGTCCTGCCCTCTCACTGAGTAAAACACGGTCCTTCGAGCCGGATACTCCCGGCTTATTTTACATCCACGAGACGACAAGTCGTCTAGGGGGGCCAGGATGTTTACGCGACTTATGCATTTCCCGCATAAACAAAAAACAGCGAACACACACACTCACTTGTATTGCACTCCCGCCCAAAACCAATGCAGCGAATAAACACACGCACTTGTGTTTAAGAATAATTCGCACGTTCTTCATTGGGTATGCTTTTTTATGCATTTCTCAACTGCCGCAGAACAAAACCTACTAAAGTAGTTAATTTCTGGCACCCCAAATCATGCTCAGCACTCCCGCTTGATGTATCACAACTCTTCCGGAGTTGTCTCACGGGCCTCTGTATGGCTTTCGACATACAGAGGTGGTACAAGAGCTACCATTGGCCACAGCGCCTACCCAATTTTCTAATTTGAATACATAGCCGGTGCTCAATACTCCCGCTTGACGCACAACCCCAAAAACTCTTACAGAGTTTAAGCGGCAAAGCCACAGCGCTACAAGCCGTAGGGACTCTGCATGACTTACAACCATGCAGAGGTGTAACTGATGGTTATCATTGGCCCCGACGCCTACCCAAAACATTTTCGCTTTAATAAATTTTTATGCAAATACATTCATCCTGGTCCTGCCCTCTCAAACAAAAAATAAAAACTAAAATTAAAATTAAATTGCGACAGCTTGAGTTGGAGCTAGAGCGTTCCGAATTTTAAAATAGTAGTCTTAAAATGTTATTTTTTTAGTAAATTGTTTATTGTTTACTTATAAAACTCATTTTAATTAAATAGGGGTAATTTTATTCGCAATTTCGTATCCATTTATTTGTGCTTCACTTTTCAAATAAATTTCTGTTGGTGCAAATCTGTCTACTTCACTATCTAGATACTTCGCTATCGTTTTCTTCAATTTCTTCATAGACAAATTCAGGATTGTAGTGGCAAAAATTGTTATGCAGGTAAATTACACAGTAGGGAGGCAAAAATATCACAGCTAAACGGCCAAATACGTAAACTTAATTTTGGCCTCTAGATTACGATGGCGTTTTCAGAAAATCCGTATCACGTCAAAATTTTGAGATATTTAGGGGGGAAGTTTTAGAGTTCTGAAAGTGAATTTTTCGTGGTTTAAAACACTGTGCTCAGGTTTTGAATTTTTTTCTGGGCAAAGGTTTTGATAACTGATCTTACTTAACTGGGATCTTTTAAATTCTATGGCGTCCTCCGTTTTTACAGATTGGCTCTAGTTTTCGAGATAACGATGCTTGAAAATCTGCTTAAATTTTAGGTTTCAAATTAAAAATTACCTCAGTTTTAAGGTTATTTTACTAAAATTTTGCACGTGACTGTATTTTGATATTACCTTAGCTATTTCTGAAAATCATGGAAATCGGTTCACTATAACATATAGCTCCCATACAACTGATTGTTCAGATATGTGGTTTTGCGTTACAACTCATACTTTATTTCGTAATATTTTTTTATAATAGTAGTTTATACTCTGCTTGGACCTGAATTTGGGTTCTTTTCAATCCCACTCTGGAATATTTTCTTTCTGGCGCAATTTTTTTTAGTTTCACTTTTATTACAACATATTTTGATTTTAAAAAAATACTGATAAAAATAAAATTTTTCATAAAAACAATATTACGTGCCGAAGAATGTGTTTGACTAAATGCGTGTTGTATAGATAGATAGATATAGATTTATATACGGTGTCAAGAGAAAAGGTTCCAGAGCATACCCGGCATCGCCCAGTAACCATGAATGGCGATCACCCTCTCGATACTTTCCAGTTAAACATCGTTACCTAAATCACTGACTCCATGCACACGACATTGTGTCGGCAATGGTGCGGTGCTCCTTCCCAAAGCGATGTTGGTCCATTCACTTTACTCCCAAGAATGGAACTTTTTGCGTACATAAGGCTGCGATTCACCCAAAATCTTGAGGAGTGCAACAGAGATCTAAAATATAAAATTATACTATTTAATACTACTTACGCAGACTCCGGTAATTATATGGGATTGCTGCGATCGCGCAAAATTGTTTGCCTCACTTTTTCATTTGTTTGCTGCTCAATTGAGCAAAAAAGCTAATAAAATCATTGAAGTCATTTTAGTTTTCACTTTTTAATTTCTTCAAATGAATTTTAACACTTCAGAACGCAGTTGAAAAGCAGGAGGTTTGTTCCTTTTTTTCTACAATCGGATTCGGTGCCCAAATTGGGAGAAGGTAAGAGAAGGGAGCGTTAAGAATAGAAGTCAAATGAATTGTAGAGATAAAATTTAGTTCTAATAAAAGTATATATAAAAAAATAAAATAAAAATTTAAGTTTAAATATCTAGGGTGTTAGAGTATTAGCGAGTAAGAGATATAATTTATTAATGAATTAATTAAATGGAAAGGTATTTCGATTCAAGGAAATTTCTCTGTCCTTCAGTTTATTGGGGTATGTATAGTTGGTCATGACCATTATCATGGCGTTTTAAAATCCTAGTGTTGGTGTGGGGGGTTGCTCTCCAGGAGCAATGGTGCAACACAAGGGAGCTATTTCGAAACAATTTATTTATTTGTTATTTCTAATAAAAAAATAATGTTTTAACAGACATTAAGAGTATAACTAAATATAACAAATCAGTCTTAATATTGAATTGGCTATTTAAAAATGGCGTTTATAAGGTTACATATATAAGAAATACAAGAGTTACAAGAAATGCAGAAATTGGTCAATTATTAATGACCGGACATAAGGTATTTTTCCAAATCTAATGCGGTTGTACTAGGATTGGTAAAATCTATGTCTAACAAATTTGAGAAATAGTTGTAGTCCGATAACCGTTCTGCTTAACCCAACCTTAAAGACATCAAAGCGACGCAAATTACGGCTCGGAACATAAAAATGGATTCTCCCAAGTAGGGACGGACAATCAATTTTTCCCGTGACAATACTCAATAAAAACGAGATAGCATGAGAATTTCTCCGATTGTGCAGAGTAGGTAAACTAATTAGCCGACAACAGGAGACATAAGACGGCAATGGTTCAGTAAAATTTAACGAGGGTAAGATAAAGCTCATTAAGTACCGCCGCTGAGCCCGAAAGAACAACTGGTACGCTGCGATCGGGCGCAACGCGCGCTATGTGGGACCGCTATAGAGATCTGAAGAGGGAAGCGAGACGTATTTGCCGCAATAAGAAGAGAGAGGCCGAAATACGTGAATGCGAAGAGCTTGAAATGCTGGCCGACTGGAAGAATGCCCGAAAATTTTACCACAGAGTTAGGCGACTTACGGAAGGTTTCAAGACCAGGGCATACTCCTGTAAGAACAACAAGGATGACCTAGTAACCGATGTTCAGAGCGTATTTAAATTATGGAGGGAAGACTTCTCCGCCCTACTGAATGGTAGCAGAACGGAAAGTTGTGGAGAAGAACCCGAGCCCGCAGTCGATGATGATGGAGTCGACGTTCCACCGCCTGATTATGACGAGGTACGAATAGCAATAACGCGGCTGAAAAACAACAAAGGTGCTGGAGCTGACAGCCTGCCAGCTGAGCTATTCAAGTAC
>NW_016157358.1:194038-206348 GCF_001687245.7 Rhagoletis zephyria | reverse complement strand
GCATGCATCAACTCTTGTGCAGAATATGGTCAGATGAACGCATGCCCGACGACTGGAATTTAAGTGTGCTCTGCTTAATCCACAAGAAAGGTGGCACCGCCATTCGCGCCAACTACCGCGGGATCAGCCTTCAAAGCATGGGTTACAAGGTCTTACCGAGCATATTGTGANGCCATTCGCGCCAACTACCGCGGGATCAGCCTTCTAAGCATAGGTTACAAGGTCTTATCGAGCGTATTGTGCGAAAGACTGAAGCCCACCGTCAATGAACTGATTGGGCCTTATCAGTGTGGCTTTAGACCTGGCAAATCCACCATAGACCAGGTATTCACAATACACCAAATCTTGGAAAAGACCCCCCGAGAAAAGGATCGACACTCACCACCATTTGTCGACTTTAAAGCCGATTTTGACAGCACCAAAAGGAGTTGCCTATACGCTGCTATGTCTGAATTTGGCATCACCTCAAAACTCATATGGCTGTGTAAAATGACGTTGAGCAATACCACCAGCTCCGTCAGAATTGGGAAAGACCTCTCCGAGCCGTTTGCCACTAAACGGGGTCTCAGACAGGGCGACTCCCTTTCATGTGACTTCTTTAATCTGATGTTGGAGAAGATAATAGGAGCTGCAGAACTGAACCGCTCAGGAACAATTTACTAAAAGAGCGTGCAATTTCTGGCTTATGCCGATGACATCGATAACATCGGTATCAAAAACCGCGAAGTCCGTTCTGCCTTTTCCAAGTTGGATAGGGAAGCAAAGCGCATGGGTCTGGTGGTAAACGAGGACAAGACGAAGTATCTCTTGTCATCAAACAAACAGTCACCACATTCGCGGCTTGGCACCCACGTCACTGTTGACAGTTACAACTTCGAGAAAATAGAGAATTTCGTTTACTTGGGAAGCAGCATTAACACCCATAATAATGTCAGCATGGAAATCCAACNTCACTCTTGCCAACAAGTGCTACTTTGGACTGAGTAGGCAATTCAGGAGTAAAGTCCTCTCTCGACGTACGAAAACCACGCTCTATAAGTCACTCATCATGCCCGTGCTGGTATATGGCGCAGAAGCATGGACAATAGCGTGGGCCGAAAATCCGCTTTTTTAGAATTTTAATTGGTAATAGCAAAAATATGGTTCACTATGCTCTAAAAACAATCTGTGTAAAATATGACAATTTTTTGTCAATATATTAGGCTCGCCCAAGTCCATCAAAGTTCAATTTGGCCAAAAAATAAAAATTAATAAATAAATTAAGTAATACATTTTTTTACTAAAATTGCAATAATCTTCTAAAGTATTAGTCCTACATAATTAGGTAAATAAACCTTTTTTGCAGAGAATCGAAGTTAGCTAAGAAAAAATTTTGTTTAGTACTTGAACTTTGATGGACTTGGGCGAGTCTAGGATATTGACCAAAAACTTTCACATTTCACACAGATATTTTTTAGAGCATAATAAACCATATTTTTGCTATAACCAGTCAAAATTCTAAAAAAAAAGCGGATTTTCGGCCCACTCTAATGGACAATGACAACATCCGATGAGGCGGCTCTTGGGGTGTTTGAGAGAAAGATTTTGCGGAAGATTTACGGTCCTTTACGCGTTGGCGACGGCGAGTACCGCAGACGATGGAACGATGAGCTGTATGAGCTTTACAGCGATATGGACATAACGCAGCGAATTTAAATACAGCGGCTCCGCTGGCTTGGTCATGTCGTTCGAATGGACACCGACGCTCCAGCTCTGAAAGTATTCAACTCGGAACCCGCTGGTGGTAGCAGAGGAAGAGGGAGGCCCCCACTGCGATGGAAAGATCAGATGGAGAAAGACTTGGCTTCACTTAGCGTTTTCAATTGGCGTCAGTTGGCACAGAAGAGAAACTTTTGGCGTGCTTTGCTGAACTCGGCCAAAATCGCTTAGGCGGTCACAGCGCCCAAATAAGAAGAAGAAGAAGAAGGCAAAGCGTGTAAATATCCTCTGCACCTTTTCCAAACGATTGATATGAACTGCGTGACTCGGTTTCGAAATAAAGGCAGCGTATTCCAATTTGGAAGAAGAAGAAGAAGGCAAAGCGTGTAAATATCCTCTGCACCTTTTCCAAACGATTGATATGAACTGCGTGACTCGGTTTCGAAATAAAGGAGCGTATTCCAATTTGGAACGCACAAACGTAGTATATAGCATCTTAGTAGGATAAGGATCAGTGAACTCGAAAGAATTACGCCTAACGAATGCCAGCATGGTAAAAGAATCGGCAATAGTTTTATTTAAGTGCAGAGTGAAAGTGAGTTTTGAGTCGGAGTTTACTCCAAGATCTTAAGTCTAACTTTTCGAGTCAAGGACAATATTTTCGGTGGAGTAAGATATCGCAAGAGGCACTTTTGATTTAGAATAGGATACTTTGTGGCATTTCTTGATGTTGAGGGTAAGCCGATTCTGAATCTGTTAAGCTGCGATTGAAGTTCGTCCGAGTCGCGTGAGCAACTGTTTTCAGAATAGGTTTTCAAATCATCAGCAAACAGAAGAAACCTAACATTTGAAAGACAGGTGCTGATGTCATTAATAAAAATGAAAAATAATGTGCCTAAGATGCTTCCCTGAGGAACCCCTGAGAGAGCAATAAGTGGCTTGGACGAAACACCATCAATAGTCACCGTGCTAGTTCTCAAGCGTAGGTAACACCTGATCAACTCCAAGAAGCCTGAGTGGAGTCCTAAATATTCTAACTTGGTTAATAAGATATTGTGGGAGATTTTGTCCACACACCACAAAAATGTAGTCGCCCGTATACACACTTTGTAGCAACTGCAGTTGTCAGTTGAAAGTTGCCAGTTGCCAGTTGTCATCTATAATATCGTTTTGGCAACTAGTAACGCAACTGAAGTTCGATTGCTATCGATAATCGACCCATTAAACTCTCTTAAACATTCACTACTCCTGGCCAGTTTACTAAGCTCTTTCATCCGTTGAACTCACTTTTACCACGCTTTTATAAACTCGCTTTCTTGTTTAATTCGTTTTAATTTGTACAAATTTACATAAATATGTATAAGCACACTTTTTAGTTTGCTCGATTTGTAAACAAAGCTTCTCAGCAGCGAAATCATGTACGGTGAAATTGTTTTTGACGCACTGTAGCGCGGTCAAACAAGTTATTTCTCTGCCGGGACTAGCTTCACGGACATCGGACATAACTTGACTATTCGACTTACTGACTGTCAATATGGCGAGTTCTACTTAAATATGCGGAGTCGAAGTAGAGCTCATTCCTGCTTGATGTTCGAGCAGAGGGGGAGGACTGAATCCAAGCTTACAGGACGGATTCTCCGGCTTTCTATCTTTTCTACAATATCAGGAACTCTTATTTTTTTGTTATTGTAGCAGTGAGCGGAAAGAAGTGGCAAGAACCGCGCCCACATACGACGAGCTTAGCCCGCGCTTACAGCATGCCTGGCCCTCCACGACTTCCCATCCAGGACTTCAGGCTTACACAACACAGTCTTATCGAACTGGAGCTTTAAGACCTGGAAAGGAATCATGCCGTCAAAGGATGGAGTTTTTACCTTAGGAGCGCTCGTCGAAGTAGCTAGACGATTCATCTGCAAATCTCAGAGGCGGCCTTCCAACTCGCCCACTTTCGCCCTCTCCTTGTCTTGTTTCTCATTAATTAGCCCTTCGATTTTATCTTGCCGCTCCTCGATTTTGTCCTGTCTCTCTCTGAGTTTCGCGTTATCTTTGAATAAATTCTCCTGTAGCTGAGTGATCTTTTAATCTAGCTGCGATGGCATGTAGTTTTCTGTGCTTCCAGCTGAGATGAAAGCTGCGATGGCATCTGCGACGTGGCGGCTAATAACGTGTTCATGTCCATAACTATTGATGAACTAGGAGCCTTTTGCTATTCTTCAACCTTCCCGGATGTCTGCTGCACATCCTTCGACGAACAAGCAGCCTCATCCTTCTGTTCGTCCTTCGTGAATGTCGCGTCGTCCTCACGATGGAAGTCGTATTTATCAACGTCGATGCCTTCCTTTTCCATAGCTTCTCGCAGCCGTGATAGTAACTCCACTTTTTTCCCGGAGGTTGATAAATTTCGCTTTTCCAACTCCTGTTTGAGTTCCTCGATCTTCAGCTCTTGAATTTTTGCCATTTTCAAATGTGTACCCTTCGGGATTTATTTAACAATCCCAATTCCGACACCAGTTGTTACGATTATCCTTGAATTCTTGACGGATTTACCCAAGACCGATAGAATATAAGATCGCGCTGATTGATGTGAAATTCGGGAGAGTAACGTGAATATGACGTCATCGCAGATTTTCCGGTGGAGAGAGCTGAGAGAGATCTCTCAGTATGTATATGTTTTGTGTACGTATATTAGGGTGCCCATCCAAAATGTTTTTTTTGGAAATTTCAAGACCTTACCCCCTAATTTTATTCGTTTTTGCGTGAAATATTATGGCCTATTTTTTTAATTTTTTTAAGGTCGCGACCTCTAAACCTAAACCGATATAAGTCAGGAAATATGATTTTGTAGATTCATGAGTTTTTGAATGACTATTTTTGATTCTTATGATTAGGACTTGGCTTGTTGGGATTGGTGAATTAAAAAAAACCCATATTTTTTAAATTTTGACCTTCGATAATTTCCACAAATTTCAAAATATGTAGTACTATCTAAAATTGAATCTGTTTTTAAATAAACTGATAGCTCATTTATTGCAAACCTAGTTATATTTTCGGGGGAGTAGGTTTTGTTCGATTTTAAAAATATTCAAAACGGTACTTAGGGAGGCTAAGTACAGTTTGTATACCAAATTTGGTCGAGATCGGTCAAATAGTTTTTGAGATACGCATGTATCATATTAGTGGGCGGTGCCACCCCCATTTTCCTAAAATTTCTTGAAAAACCATTTCTGTGCTAAAGAGCGCTTGCATATATCAATTTTGAATAAATATTGGTGAATTCCTTAGCCACACTTCTCAAAATATCGGAAATTCCGGGACAGGAACAATATAAATTTAGGGCCGTATTAAAGAAAAGTCGCCTAACTTCGACAATTTTTATGCAATTGCAATAAATGAGCTATCAGTTTATTTAAAAATAGATTTAATTTTAGATAGTACCACATACATATTTTGAAATTATGGATTTTTCGAAGGCCAAAATTTAAAAAATTAAAAGAAATATAGTTTTTTTTATTTACCCGATTAAAAATCCCAACAAGCCAAGGCCGACAATAGATTATTATATATCATTTTAAATGCCTATATATCCTCTTCTCAGATCATATTCGATCTTTGAAATCGAATCTAAAATAGTCATTCAAAAACTCATGAATCTACAAAATCATGAATCAAAAATCTATAAAAATATGCAATATTTCTCATAAAAAATAATAAAATTACGGGGTAGGGTCTTGAAATTTCCAAAAAACATGTTTTCGATGGGCACCCTAATGTATATGTATATGTATGTTACACGGGCAATATTTAAGCAAAATCAGCTATGACGTCACACTTCTGTTAAAATTTTCAAGAGAGTTAGCGGTATCACAATCACCGCAACCTTCTGTATTCGTTTCACCGTGGGATTTACCAAAAATTCCTTTGTTTGTATCTCTGGATTGTTAAATAAACGCTCACGATGACCAAATTACAGTACAATTAACTTTATTGCACAACAAACACTTTACAATACTTGTTTAAGCAATAACAACAATTAACAATACTTGTTAAAGCAATTAAAACACTTTACAAAGCTGTTAACACAACAGAACTTATAGCTTGCTGATAGGCAACTGACTTGCCTAGCTGGTTTGCAACTGGCTATTCACGATGTAGCAGCGGCCTTATATACCTGTGCTCGCACTCATGCCAACTCTAGAAAGTTCTGCCCTCTATCGAGATCATTTTCTCCCTGTTCGCAGTATTCATCTACTTGACGTTTCTTGCTTTCGAATATTCTACCTCTTTCGTCGAACATTCTGTCATTTTCTTGTTGTTCGCTTCGAGTTGCCGTAGTATTCGCCACAATATGCATATGCACGGTTGCCACTTTCGTACAATTGTAGCAAATATGCGCCCCTATTCTGCAACAGTTTCGCATTTCGAATCGTAGAAATGGTATGCTGCAATCGGAATCGGATCATCGCAATTTCGAAATTCGTAACAATGGCATTCCTAAAAACGAACGAGTAAGAAATTGACAGTTTTTTTGCGTAATTTTGTACGAAAACAATTCTGTATCGGAAGCGAGATAAAAATTAAGCAAAAAGATGAAAATCGATGTGTTTGCAAGAAATATTAGTGGTGTTCTTTTTAACAGATAAATTTGCCTTTCGCATATACGTATATTTTTATCCACTGCTTTATATGAACGAACAAAAAATAATGTTTGTTGCTCCTTATCGAGAAACTTGGGTACGGTTTAGGTATTTTTACAATGATTTTGGGTTATTGCATCCAAACGCATCACCCGAATCTAAAAATGTAACATACATTTGCAGGCAAATGATTAAACTTTAATTTAAAACAAAGGTTCCGAGCTCTACTTTATTAATAAATTCAGTTTGAACCCTGCACTTTTTTGTAAATTTCGAAGTGGGTTCTGCGCAAAGATACAGTGGATGGCGTAGCCGGAGTTACATATATGCACAATTAATGTTGTATATCTTTCACAGTAGAAGAAGGGCTTCCGCCCTCTTCTCCGGCAACAAAAAAAAAGGGAATTCTCATTAGTAAGGCTTGTAATCCCTAAGCGTGGCCGAAGGAAGAAGCAAGCGCGACCAGGTGGTGGACCTAACAAAATGTATATTTTCAATAGCTTGGAACAAGCTGTTATTGCGTTAACTGGATTGAGAACCAGTACTTCAGGCATAGGGGTAGTTATAGCTTGTGGCTCAACAATTCAACCAGAAGCTGACATAGATGTGTCCATGGTTACTATGCCCGACAGCTCCCCATACCTTTGTGAATCCATTGCCATAGCGCCCTCTTACTCTGCTGCTATAATTGCAAATGCATCAGAATCCACAATTTCCCGCAAAATATGTAAAATTAACCAATTTTACAATAAACAAGCACATGATGAGTGTTTTTTGAAGTGAAACTTCTTAGGCGGAGGTATCGCAAAAATGGAGAGTGAAATTTTTAAAACTGAAAACGTTACATGAGTGAGAAGGAAGATATAGGTAGTATAGGGAAGGGCAAAAAAGAAAAAAGCGACGCATGACGGGTACGAGTACCTACATATGTATATATGTATGTTTGAATGCACGTATATATGTATACATATGCTTTTAATTTATAAGGTAATTTTATGTTTTTATACTCTTGCTAACACTTGAATATATGAATTCGTGATAAGAATATATGAATTCGTAAGGATCTATTGATTGCATTATAAACATTTTCACTTTTTGTTAAACATACAATTACTTCCATTACAACCCGGTCCTGTGGATGCTAGAAGCGCGAATTCATATAAGGTGGTGTTACCGGAAAATGAATAAATAAATTATATGTAGATATATCAGAAAATTAATAAGATGAAATGAAATTATTGTTTGATTTCTAACCAAACCTATGTATGTATGTAACTCAATCGCCTAATGGTTTGCCGAACCGCAAACATATGTTTACACATCCAGTTTCGTGAGTAGGTACCTGGTACTCACACCTTTTTTAAGAAGTTTCACTTCTACCATGTGTACGGTGTTACACACGCCTTTTTTTTAATTCCTGCCCACTTTGTTTTCCTTCATACAGCTGTCTTCGAAAAACAACTGATAGCTGGCAATGCTACACATTTTTCCGAAAGGGTTGCAGCATGTCGATGTTGNATGTAAAATTAACCAATTTTACAATAAACAAGCACATGATGAGTGTTTTTTGAAGTGAAACTTCTTAGGCGGAGGTATCGCAAAAATGGAGAGTGAAATTTTTAAAACTGAAAACGTTACATGAGTGAGAAGGAAGATATAGGTAGTATAGGGAAGGGCAAAAAAGAAAAAAGCGACGCATGACGGGTACGAGTACCTACATATGTATATATGTATGTTTGAATGCACGTATATATGTATACATATGCTTTTAATTTATAAGGTAATTTTATGTTTTTATACTCTTGCTAACACTTGAATATATGAATTCGTGATAAGAATATATGAATTCGTAAGGATCTATTGATTGCATTATAAACATTTTCACTTTTTGTTAAACATACAATTACTTCCATTACAACCCGGTCCTGTGGATGCTAGAAGCGCGAATTCATATAAGGTGGTGTTACCGGAAAATGAATAAATAAATTATATGTAGATATATCAGAAAATTAATAAGATGAAATGAAATTATTGTTTGATTTCTAACCAAACCTATGTATGTATGTAACTCAATCGCCTAATGGTTTGCCGAACCGCAAACATATGTTTACACATCCAGTTTCGTGAGTAGGTACCTGGTACTCACACCTTTTTTAAGAAGTTTCACTTCTACCATGTGTACGGTGTTACACACGCCTTTTTTTTAATTCCTGCCCACTTTGTTTTCCTTCATACAGCTGTCTTCGAAAAACAACTGATAGCTGGCAATGCTACACATTTTTCCGAAAGGGTTGCAGCATGTCGATGTTGCGTTTTTCGTAACGTAGCTACGAATTACGAAAATTCGGGTTCTAGAATAAGGATGATGGGCTTCTTTGTCAGTTTGGGCCTTTGCGCCTTTTTTGTTTGTTTTGGGCCTTTTTGAAGCAACTATGGCTATCCGTTCGTTTGGCGTTGGCGAGAGCTATCCGTTTGTTTGAAATATGCAGCACTCGCTGCAGCTGTTCTGTTTGTTCTGTTAATTGTTGTCGTCATACCGCAGTGGAATTCTGACAGTCGCTACGCTAATTTTTCATCGCCAAAATTCTAATGAAAAGCAGTAGGACCTAAAAGTATACAGCAGGGAAAAGTAATAGCTGAAATGTGTAATCAATAGGGAACGGATTTTAGGACCTAAAACCCTATAAAAAGGCAAAATAAAATGACGAAATAGGATGGAAAAGGCAAAAGAAGGCACTTAAACAAGTCCAAAACTGAAAAATAACACTGGTTTACAGGAAAAATGTTCAACGGACGCCACTACATATCCAATTCCTACATAGAATTGCTCGCTGATTCCGAAAATCGAGTTATTTTTTTATTCTATCGATAAGTTTTCGAGATATTTTCAGGTGTACATCGCGTATGCCCATTTTTCATACAAAAAATCGTTGCGCATTTTCATATGACTTCTTTATTTATCCATCGATTTTCTTCATAACAGAACAGGCTTTAACAGAGCCTTGAATGTGCTAAACATGCGCTCAACGAGAGTTGATACAATTGCTCCCAATTTAAATATAGAACGTTTGAAACTTTTATTTTATCAGGAATAAGGGCTTTTTCCCCGCTATAATCATTTTTTTTAAAGGGAAAATAGGCAAAAAAGGCAAAGCTAAATTGTGGACATTCTTAATCGAATATACTCTATCTCTTTAGCAGAGAAAAAGGCAATTTCCATGAAATCCGTTCCCCGGTAATCAACCAAATCTGACAGTATGATGGGCATGTCACTGATGTTGCGTGTTGTTAGGCGCGTCTGCTCTTCGTTTGGAGATTTTTGGCGATCAAAATTAGCTATAGCGAAAGTTGGAATTCGGCTGGTGCAGTAGAGTTCTGAAAGTCGCTACGCTAATTTTTCATCGCCAAAATTCTCTTAATGAAAAGCAGTAGGACCTAAAAGTATACAGCAGTGAGAACAAATAGCTGCAAAGTGTAATCAACCTAATCTGGAGGTATGACGGGCATGTAGCCAGATGTTGCGTGTTGTTAGGCGCGTCTGCTATTCGTTTGGAGATTTTTAGCGATCAAAATTAGCGATAGCGAAAGTTGGAATCCGGCGGCGTGTGAATATGTACAGTCAGTGTCAAATGATAGCGTTCACCTTGTTTTAATATAATATTCACAATTATCTTCATAAAGAAACTTTAATTAATTATTTATGAAAATAAGTAAATAAATCAAAGTTGCATACTTTATCTATATAAATTTCATAAAAATTTAAAAAATTTATCAATATTTCAACATTTTTCTTCAGAATTTCTAGACATTTTTTGCGTGTGCAGTTTTGTAGCCCGTTCAATTTTATTAAAACAATGTGCATGTTTCAAGTCCCTAAAAATTACCGTTGATTTTTTAAAATTTTCTTCTATATAAAGCATAATCAAAATCTATTCTTAAATGGAAGAAAACACGCAACTCTGTCCATATACCGCGTAATCAACATCTATTTTTATATGGAAAAAACGCCCAACACCCTCACAAAAAGAAAAATCTTAAAAATCTACGGTCATTTTTGGGGAATTGAAACTATCACTTTGTTTTACTAGAATAGAACGGGCATGCTCCAAACTTTTCTAGAAATTTAGAAAATGTTGAAATTTTGATACGAACTTTTTTAATTTTGATGAACTTTATATAAAGTAGAAATTTTGATTTATATGGGTATCCTACTATATTTTCATAAATAACATAGGTTGGCAAAAAAAAAAGTTTCTGCATATTGAACCAAACCTCTATATCCCTATGGTATTAGACGCGCTGAATGCGAACCCGAAGTCTGAAAAGAAAGTTATTCAATAAAAATAAAAATTCATATACATAGCTTTGTGTTGTAGCTGAATTCGAATATGGGGCCCTTGATTTATTTTAAGTGGCTATCGGCGGCAGTTTCTAAGAACACTGATGTACCGGATATGCAAAGTAACCAAATTATAAATTCAGTACACCAATACTCGCGCGGCCTACTGTGGTAGGCACAAAAAAGTGCCAAAAGTTACCCTGGTTTTTTGAGAAATAAAAGGGTTCTTTATAGATTTTGCGAAAAAGTATTTTACCGTTAATTTTCCACAGATTTTACTTTAGTTGTATTAATTAGTTTTTAAATTTGAATCCTTATTTACTTTGCCAGCAGTGTAAACTTTGAGAGAAAAGCTCGTTTGGCACGCAGGTCTTCGTCAGTTAATTTAATCCATATCTTCTGCAACCATGGGCTAATTTTCTTCATTCTGAGTCCCTTATACTCCCCCTTTTGTCCAACATAAGGCCTCATACTCAAAAATCGAATGGACTAGGAACTGGTGACTAGGACAGCCATTCATTCGACCAACCTTATACAGTTTTTTCTTTTTTTGTATTTTCTTTTATACAAAGCCTAAGAAAAAATACACCTGAAAAAGACTTTCGTGCTGAATGAACTTTCCTCTCAAAGTTTAAACTGCTGGCAAATGTAAAAAAAAATTTTAAAATTTAAAAACTAATTAATGCAACTAATGTGAAATCTGTGGAACATTAACAATAAAATACTTTTTTCGCAAAATCTATAAAGGACCCTTTTATTTCTCAAAAAAATCGGGGTAACAGTTATTCGTCGCCACGCTGTATATGCACAATGCAAACAATTCTGTAGAGAACATTTATTTTTTTACACGAATTGAAAATATTGCAATTTTTGTTAATGTTTAATATTATAAAAAATATATACATGGGTCAATCCATGCAAAATTTACACAAAAAATTTTTTTCCGCTCAAATTATTTTCTTTGCATTCTTTGGGTAAAAATATGATACACGTATTTTTTTATTTTCATTTGACACATAGTTTCCGAGATATATTTTTTTGAACTTTAAGGAAAAAAGGACTCTTTAACATATGCTTCCGCGCACACAAGCATTTTAATAAAAAAAAAAAAACCTAATCATCGTACCATTTATGACTTTTTCTTGGCTTTCATTTGAGGATTACGAGAAGTCGATACAATTATTTTTTAATACAAAAAATTGGATATTAAAAAAATAACAAATTAATTTTTTTTTC
Source organism: Rhagoletis zephyria (assembly GCF_001687245.7). NCBI lineage: Eukaryota > Metazoa > Arthropoda > Insecta > Diptera > Tephritidae > Rhagoletis > Rhagoletis zephyria. Next base: position 194,441 of record NW_016157358.1, on the reverse strand, counting down.
AAATTTACTAATAACTGGCTGCAGCTCGCAGCTGAATTTCTTCGGCATTACATAAAAGACAAGTTCTGAATGCAGTTTTTTATTTTTTATTAGGGTTCTAATTACGCCCTTCTACAATAATGAATATGAATATCTACTTTTTATTTGCTGAGGCACGCCTTTTTCCCGGTTTTACAAAGCTTTCTATTTTGAAATCGTTTTACAATTTTACAGGTTTTACTTAAGTATTTGAAGAACAGTTTTCAAAAAAAAATCATTACTAAATTTGAAAAAAAAAATTATTTGTTATTTGTTTTTGTTATTTTTTTGGCCTTTTATAACAATTACATTCAACAATTTATATTGAGCTCGAGGCCGTTTTTAAACGAAAATTTATTGTGGAAAAGCAACAATAATTTGAAAA
>NW_016157358.1:170127-193781 GCF_001687245.7 Rhagoletis zephyria | reverse complement strand
AAAAAAAAAAAACCTAATCATCGTACCATTTATGACTTTTTCTTGGCTTTCATTTGAGGATTACGAGAAGTCGATACAATTATTTTTTAATACAAAAAATTGGATATTAAAAAAATAACAAATTAATTTTTTTTTCAAATTTACTAATAACTGGCTGCAGCTCGCAGCTGAATTTCTTCGGCATTACATAAAAGACAAGTTCTGAATGCAGTTTTTTATTTTTTATTAGGGTTCTAATTACGCCCTTCTACAATAATGAATATGAATATCTACTTTTTATTTGCTGAGGCACGCCTTTTTCCCGGTTTTACAAAGCTTTCTATTTTGAAATCGTTTTACAATTTTACAGGTTTTACTTAAGTATTTGAAGAACAGTTTTCAAAAAAAAATCATTACTAAATTTGAAAAAAAAAATTATTTGTTATTTGTTTTTGTTATTTTTTTGGCCTTTTATAACAATTACNAGTTTGAAATTTATGTGAAAATTTGTTGCACTTTTTTGTAGTTTTCTACAAACTGTTACACTTGGGTTTATATGGGGTTTGTCTGAGAATGAACTGAATTTTAATTGAAAATTCTTAAAAATAAATAAATAAACATAAGTGGCACACAATATCACTTTGAAATAGCGTGCTATAGATATGACCGATACTGTAATTATTTGTTATTATTTTTTTAATATCCAATTTTTTGTATTAAAAAATAATTGTATCGACTTCTCGTAATCCTCATATGCAAGCCAAAAAAAGTCATAAATGGTACGATGATTAAGTTTGTTTTCTATTAAAGTGCTTGTTTGCGCGGAAGCAAATATTAAAAAGTCCTTCTTTGGCATGCTTAAAAGTTCACAAAAATATATCTCGGAAACTGTATGTGTCAAATGAAAATAAAAACATACCTGTATCATATTTTCACCTAAAGAATGCAATGAAAAATAATTTGAGCGGAAACAAATTTTTAGTGTAAATTTGCATGGATTGACCCATATATTTTTGATGTACGGCCAAAAATGGTACATTTTATTTTATTTTGGGCCTTTTTACTTGGATACTGTGGTGCAGTGGCGTAGCCAGGATATGTCTTTGGGGGGGCATGAAAAAAAATTTCCATCGATAACTTAAATTTGTGACACACAATGGCTAGAGGCGTCGCCTGAGTGCATTCTTTCATATATTTATGTATGTGCCAGTTTTACCGTTATATATTTTTTATCTTTTTTTTATTCCATGGGGCATTCATGCATTATTTAAATTTAAAAATTTGAATTACTATACCGTTTTAAAAATCTGAAAATTCACTGCGGGAAATTTTTGTATTCTCTTTTTGTCTTCGCGTTCTCGTTTTTGCGTTTATAAGTTTTGAAAAAAGGTTTTGAACGAACCATTATATCACATTCCTAGGCAAGTTTTGAAAGAATATTTTCGATACTAAATTTTATTAAAACAAAATGTTGAAATCAGCTTCATATAGAAACAGTGTCATCGTTAATTAAGAAAGAGATGTTCTTAAATATCATAACTTTACTTTCAATCTTTGACCAACATTAAAAAAAAAAATCGACAAACTTTCGTAAAAATTTCGAACTTTTTATTCCACTTTTATCTCTTAATATTTTGCAGTTTTTAGCTCTTTCAATTTTAGTCTAATAAAATGCAAATTTAAAGTAGCTGTGATTTACAGTTGATGTATGGCATAAAGGGTGAACACACCAAAACTGCGACACTTAGAAATTACTACCAGAAACAAACTAGAAGGCTTTGAAAATTTTTTTGTTTCGTTTTATATAACTTGAAAGTTTAGATGTTATTAAAATGTTAAAATATTAGTTATTATTTGCTCCATATGCAAGTGATCGGTATTTTCATCGCACACGCGCCATCATTTTCTGCACAACTGCATCATCGACTTCACGCGATGCGCACAACTACTTTGTTTTGCACTCTTCAATAGTTTTCACTGTTTCACCTGTTTTCTTCAAGATTCCTTTGACAATTGACTAATATTCCCCAATAGGACGTGGCTCTGGGCTATTGGGTGGATTGCAGTCGTGAGGTACAAAATTGTTGTTATTTGCGTTATACCACGGCAATGTGTCCTTGGCATAGTGGCAGGTTGCCATGTCCGCCAGAAGACGCCTTTTGAGGCACTCATCCCGATAAACTTGATCATTCATTGTCCCGGATGGGAAAAAAGGGCTGCTCTTACGGCCACAGGAACAAATAGCTTACCAAACCATGTGGTTTTTTGGAAATTTGGACTTCATTTTCAGCTTACAACTTTCAGGGGCATCTTGACGACTTGCAGCAGTATAAAAATCTTGACCTGCAACATATTTTTGATTTTTATAGCAGTAGGATTCGTAGTCCATAACAATGCAGTTGTATTTTTTAATTTAGAATTCATACAACTTCCGAATGCAGGATTTCGCTGTAACATTCTACTTTGCGCCTCGGTCTGGCGCTGTTTGAGCTGTAGAACATCTCAATGAAGCTTTCCGCTTTACCTTTTGTACGAAAAACTGCGATCTCCGTAGGGATTTTGCAACATAACGCGACAAAATCTTCGGATCTCGCGAGAACGCACTGAGGACCTTCCGAGCACTGTTTTTATCACTTTGATGTTTTGGGTAAGTTATAAGCTTCCCAAAGTGTCGCAGTTTTGGTGTGTTCACCCTTTATTTTTGACGATGTCGGTAATTTTCTTCCATATTATCTAAGTATGTTCGACGATTTTTTTAATGAAGAAAATGAGCAACGCCTTCATCCAAAAAAAAAATATTAAAAATCAACGATAAGTCGCAGCTATGTATTTTAAACTTGCGCTTTATTTGAATTGATCGGGTTACAAAACTGCATACTCAAAATATGTTTTTATAGGAAATCTAATTAAAAAGCTTTACGAAAGTTTGTTGATTTTGTTTATGTTGCGCAAAGATTAAACCTTGGATTTATACGGGTTTTGTTAAAGTGTAAACTGCATTTTTATAAACAAATAATTAAAATTATATAATTTTTAGATAAATGGGCAATCTAGTTAACATGTATAAAGTTTTGATAAGCACTTGAAATGTCAAATTTTAGTACTGAATTCAAATAAGATGTCTCTTTTATCCATTCATAATAACTTAAAAAAATTTGTTTGCCTTGCCATTTATGTTAAAAGTGTAAAATATGTAAATGTACCTACATAAACTTTCCCGTGAATACCATCAAAGCATTGGTCTTGAAGGGAATCTATGTAAAGCACNTTTGTTATAAAATGTATTTAATCTAACAGAATTTTATATATTATAACTCGATAAGGTTTAAGTCTTGCCATAGCTTGCATTCGCTGAACTGTGGATAACCGTTTTCCAATTCTGTCGCACGATCTTCTTCTGATAAGCCGTTTTTTTCCTAATTCAGGTAAAGAGCCTTATCCTTAAGCTGGTGCGAAATGATGTCCTTTAGTGATTACNTGATAATGATAAAAATTTTCTGAACACCCGTTCTAGAGACTTGTGTAGTCAACTTGCTTTACTAAACTATCTTTAGTTTATCTTTTTCCACGGCTCGCACATCTCTACTAATGTTGTTTTAAATAAATACCATGTATTTTTCGATTTGACTTAAATAAGTCATATTCGTAAATTGATGACTTCCAGAACTTTATTCACATCATTGGCTTTAAACCGATTTAAAGTTACCTGTGAATAATTAGTTTTCATAAAAACCCACCAACACTTTACAAAAGGTCTAAAGTAAATGATACAATGAAATAACACTTTGTGCAAGCGCTCCTTCCAGCATATTTCTGGGGTCATATGACCCATTGTGGAGTCTCATCGAGTTTTAATGAGACTGCCTCGATTCTCTTGTCATTTCATAGCCTTTTGACAACTGTGTCAATTTCTATAGATTTATCTGTAAGAGGATATCACCCTGTTTCTTTTAAGCTTAAAACTTTTAACGTGGGAATCGAGCGAAGCCCAGTTTTAAACATGTTTTATTAGTCATTATTATAAAATACCACATTTAGTGTGAACATTGGGGTAATGTAAACGGGCGCGGTTTTTGTTATAAAATGTATTTAATATAGCAGAGTTTTATATATTATAACTCGATAAGGTTTAAGTCTTGCCATAGCTTGCATTCGCTGAACTGTGGATAACCGTTTTCCAATTCTGTCGCACGATCTTCTTCTGATAAGCCGTTTTTTTCCTAATTCAGGTAAAGAGCCTTATCCTTAAGCTGGTGCGAAATGATGTCCTTTAGTGATTACCTCACCCCGTTAGTTTAAGCAGAAGGAATCTATTCATTGATTTTTGGAGGATAATTATAAGTTTTTGGTATATTTAATTTTAATTTGATTTTTGATCTCGAAAATGTCGGATTTTCAACGAATTTGTTCAACATTATTTTTTGAGCAGCAACTTCCAACGCGAATAAAACTGTTAAATAAAAAGACAGTACTATGAAATTTAAACCTCATAATGGCAGATCTATTGTCCAACGATCTGCATTGCAACTTTTTAATACATTCCAACAATTGCTGTACAGAAATTGCTGGAACGCGTACCGATTTTGAGTGAACGATGCTTTATGCATACATGCATATGAGCAAATTAAAAAGTCGATACAATTTACAGTCGAAAAGTACAGTTTTTGTATAGATTATAGATTATTTCCCAACACTGTGGGGAACTAAGCAAAATGGCCTTGTGTATTTCGCAAATATTCAAATACATAATCCACCAACCGATAATTTTATATATTCATTAAAAGATAATTTGTCATCACTCTAAAATAAAAAAATTATAAATCGGAAGGGTAAAATAGTATTGTGTTATTAATTCAAAAATAAAAAGTTTCATTTCAATGACGAAGGGGGGATCTATCGCCGACCCCAAACCGCGTATGTGAGCTTGAATAAATTATTTTCTAGAGAGTAAAAACACTCATATTTCAAAATGGTTCTCTTTTTTATAAAGCAATCGCAATTCTGGCTGGTATATTTCAGGAAGAATGGATAAGGATTGAGCCAAGAGCTGTGTGAGCAAATCCAATTTTTGGCAGCAAATGTCAGTTACGCGGTTTTGCAGAATGACTTTACTTTAAACGACGACATGTATTTTAACAAGAAAATAACGAAAACAATTAACTTCAAAAAAACAATACAAATTAATGTATAAAATTAGTTTATAATTACGCAGACAGTTACAATCTTGTGTAAATAGAAACATTCCGTGCAAGCCATGGCTGAGCAGTTTCCCCTCAAATTCGACAGCGTTACACACACTTTCGCAACTTTTTAGCTATCACGCACACATTTACAAATTTGGTATTCGAAATGTGAAACATTTTTCATTTGTTAGAGCGGAATTCCCACTTTTATAGGAATTCTGTGCGTTAAAGCGAGTTAGAAATATGGCAGATTTTATGACAGTAGGCTTTGTCGAAAAATGTCACATTTGATAAAAAAAATTGTATAATTTTATAGATATTTCAAATTTCATTTTATGTTCCCGTTGCCGTTGCCGTCGACTTTGCATCATTATTTTTAAGGTATGTACATACATATGTAAATTACTTAACTTGTGCATTTTAATTGATTTTCTCGTTATTACAGATTTGCAACAATTAAAATTAAAACCCACCATCATCTTTAATGCCGTCACCAGCTGATATCGCACGCACCTCCTCCATCACCTTTAATGCCACCACCAACATCGTACCATCACCTTCAACACCGGTACCAGAAGTATCGCCACCATCATCATTCAACACCGGCACCAGCAAAATCGCACCATCAACATTCCACGCCTCTACCAGCAAAATCACCTTCAACATCGCCACTATTACTTTAAGGCCACCACCAACATCACCTTCAACGCCTGCACCAGCAATGTTATACACATCCACATCAATGGTCCTCTGCAATAACTACACAATTCAAAATTCAAAAAATAAAAACTGTTACTACTGTTAAGTCGCTCTTGTCTGTAATCCTCGTCTAATCCATTTCCAACCTTTTATAAAGTAAGCAGTAAGGATTGCTAAAGTAAGTACTAAATATTAGACATGGATTCGACATGGATTAGATAGGTATATGAGCCACTTAACAGTAGTAAGGGTTTTGTTTTTTGAATTTTGAATTGTGTCGTTATTGCACAGGACCATCGATATGTACAAAGTATGTTATTTGTTTGCACATATGTACTATAAGAGTTTTGTATTAATAAACGTTTTTTAAATAAACCAATTCATTTTTAAAAGTAAAAATTTTGATTTTCTACTTATTTGTTTTTTCCTGTACTGAGGAGTTTATAACGACAAAAATGAGTAGTTTGATTATTAGTGCTGAGGAGTTTATAACGACAAAAATGAGTAGTTTGATTATTAGTGCTGAGGAGTTTATAATGACAACAATGAGTAGTTTGTTTATTAGCACTGAGGACTTGCTAATAACAACAATGAGTACTTTATTCATTAGCACTGATGTGTTTATAAAAACGAAAATAAGCAGTTTGGTAGTTTCTAGAGCAGAGCAGATATATTTTTCATTAATCAAAGTTTTAATTAGTAAGAAGAGGTAAAATATTACACCAACAAGGGGAAAGTGCTCAGTTTTATCCCATCGCCTGAACAAAAATGAGTATTTTAATAAGCACTTTTGTAATTAGTGATAATGATAAAATGAGCACTTATTTGATGCTCAGCTGTCTTGCAGGGTTGACACTATATTTGTGGTTCATATGAATGTTTGGTTGGCTTAAGTAGATTGTAACCCAGGTGACCAGCAAATAGCAAGTTTGCCATTTTGATTCTACAACTCTACAAAACCTACAGCCATTTAGCGGCTTTAATGAATTTCAGTACGTCATAAATAGAGAGGCAGTTACACTCTAAAATATTCTGATTGGCTTTTAAGTGATAAATTTCTGTAATTTTTGCGTGGGACACATTCAGTGCTGAGCTGCACCTTGCTAGTTCGTCAGCTCTCTCCTAAGTCCTCCATTAGTTGAGATCTAACCGAGGCCTCAATGGCCGCTTGGCTATCCTAGAAGATGAATATTTGAAAAAATATAAGGTGTTTTTTGTAAAGAGAGATTTCACACCAAATCTAAATGGTTGTAAATTAAAAAAAGCAAAAATATGCCAAAACCATCGTAAAATAAACTAAAATATGTGCAATAAATATGCAAAAACAAGTATTTTTTGCAAAATATGCAAAACCATGCATTTACTGCAAAATATGCAAAAATATGCACTAACGATTGAATGCCATTTTAAAGGAAATTTTATGATTCGTAAAGCTAACTTAGCCATTTCTATTTGAAGATGACCAGTAAAAACATGCATTTGCATGAGATTCCGAGCCGTAGTAATTTCTAATGTGCAAGGATGTCTTTTATCGTATTTCTGTATGTCACTAACTCCCTCATACAGGAAACAAATAATGTAATTCTTAACAAGGGTGCCTAAAACGATGCAAAATTTTATTCATACATATAAGTTTATGAAACTTAACTGTTGGGTCATGTGAAACACAGTCGAAGTTAATTTCCGGTATTTCACTAACCAAAAGAATTAACAATAGAATCCATCATTCTAGCGCCTGAAAGTATACGTACTACGGCGGCAGATATAAAGAACTTGAGCGTTTTTTACGTTCTTTGCAAGTTACTCTCGGTTAGCCGTTACTTTGTATCAACCACTGGACTATTTAGAGAATGAATTTATATTTTAAAATGCATATTTATATTTTAAATTGATAGCTTGCGGGGAAGTTCGTTTAAAATCAATTGGAGCGATTAGTTTTATTCTTTTTTTATTTTATACTCGATTTTACATCTTTAATACAAAATTTAAATATGTATTAAGAAACTTTCAGCCATATTCCCACGCCAATGACAAAACTCAACGGCTTACTATTGTCTTTACTATCGCGCCTAATACTATGCGGCAAATTTATTTTAAGCGCTGGTGACAATTGTCATTGTTATTGTTATGACCTACTGAGTACGCGACAACGGCGAAACAATGCTTATATTGTATTTTAGGAGCAGTAATTAACAATAGTCATACGATGAATTTTGTCAATGATGTGGAAATAGGGCGGGTAATCAGCTCATCGACGTTGACATTTTTCGTACATATGTATTAGGGATGTTGCGAATGTGGAATTTTAGACATCCGCGGATGCGAATGCGGATTCGGATGTTTAAAAGCTAACATCCGCGGATGCGAATGCGAATGCGGATGTCAAATATTTCTAAGAAATAATTTTGGTGAGTACATTAGGTGATTTAGGTAAATGAAAAATGGAAAAGTTAGTAATTTTAATAATGTTCTTTTATTTAGTACTTCAATTAAAAAATTTGAACATTGTATTTAAGAAAGAGTAATTTTGCTTCCTTTTCGGGTTACAGCCTGTTTCCTAACGGGTCGTAAATCAAACCTGCGCCACTAAATAACTATTCGCTCGAGGCGACAAACTTGAAACTTGACAAAATTATAAATTGTTTTCGATTGACACTGCACCAGTTGAGAGGACTTTCAGTAATGTTTCCTTCTATATTTCGGTGCAACAGTTCCTTTTTGGGAATTGCATCGGGGCTGCAAATGTCGGATGTATCCTCCTGACTTTCATCTTCACAATCTAGCATTATGGCAAGATCGTTGTTTAAACACCGTAATATTCCAATTTGGAGCATCAATTCTTTTGATTGTTTCAGAATTTGGAGAACCTGTTACGTCATCAGCGTTTTTCGATTTCAGTTTTTGTAATTCATTTTTAATCCTGTCTTCTGTGACTGGTTTGAAAAATGTGCGCTTATAGCGAGGTTGTGAATAGGTGGATATGGCAAATAAATGGTTATCGAGCATGGCCTAGACGGAGTCTTACAAATTTTATGACATCCAGTCTGCTTAAATATGTACTTTTGTTGCTTAATTTTTTTATAAAGTCAGTAATAGGTTGCTTTTGCTGGTTACATGACTTGTACCAGTGCGAAGTTAAACTCCAGGTGTGATTTAATGTGTTTACTTTCGATCGAATTTTTATGAATTTTTTTATGTCACTTGTATTGAGGTTGGTCTGCATTATTAAAGGGGCTGAGGTTGCATATTTGGCTACTAAAACTGCAACTCCGCCATATGAATTTGTTGCATTGAGTGAGAAAAATGAATAGTTTATAGGGATAGGAATAGAGATGTGTTTATTGTGTATGGTGTGGATTTCTTGAAGAGGTATGATTTTCGGACTGTATTTTTTAATTAAAATAAGAAGTTGATTGTAATTATTTAAATAGCCTCTTATATTCCATTGTTTATACCCGTGTATACGTATGAAAAATAAATAAAAAATGCGTGTGTAACACCGTACACATGATAGAAGTGAAACTTCTTAAAAAAGGTGTCAGTACCAGGTACCTATGTTTACGGTNTTCGCGCTTCTAGCATCCATAGGACCGGGTTGTAATGGAAGTAATTGTATGTTTAACAAATAAATGAAAATGTTTATAATGCAATCAATAGATCCTTACGAATTCGCCATTACCAAGGCACTAAATAACGTACGCACTTTTGTTTGCAAAATGCATTTATTTAAGTTGAAAGAAGACAAATTCCTTTGTTCGGCATTTATTCTTAATCGCTTTCTATCTTCCAAGACGAATTCATATATTCTTATCACGAATTCATATATTCATGTGGTAGCAAGAGTATAAAAACATAAAATTATCTTATAAATAAAAAGCATAAGTATCACATCTATGCGTAGTTCAATTCACGAAATCATTTCATCGATCTGAGTAAAAACTAAGTGCATAAATTTTATTTTGCGGTAATTGAAATCGTGAAATGGTGTTCATTGATTCAGTTTCTACTCAAACGCATGAAATGATTTCATGAATTGGCCTACGCACGGCCGCTGTGGTGCAGTGTTAAGCAGTGCGCGATTTCACTCATCGGCACCTGGGTTCAAGCCCTAGTCAAAGCAACATCGCAAAAAAATATATAGAAAAAAGGGTTTTTCTAAACAGCGGTCGTCCCTCGGCAGGCAATGGCAAACCTCCGAGTGTATTTCTGCCATGAAAAACAGCTTCTCATAAAAATACAATCGCCGTTCGGAGTCGGCGTAAAACTGTAGGTCCCTCCGCTTTGTGTGACTACATCAAGGCGCTCGCCACAAATCGGAGGAGAAGCTCGGCCAAACACTAACATATGTGTAAGCGCCAATCTATTATTATTATTATAATGGTAGTAAATGACAGAATGAATTACAACAAACACATCCTTTTGACATAATGCATGCCGAAAACGTTGGTTCAAATCAATCCGCAATCAAGTTGGACGTTTTGCCCACAAATATAGCAATTTTGCGAGCAGTCTCATGGTAAAATCTCATTTTTACAATTTCATAGTTTCGGCTTACATTTATAAAATTCAACAAAAGCACGTACCTATTTCGGCTGAGTTATTCATTTTCGGTTATTTAGTATACAAAATAAACGCAAATTAAATGAGTTTGTACAACATGGCCATTAATGTAGCGATAGGTTGTACAACTGGCCAGAAAATCCCACTTTTTTGATCTTTCATACAACCAAGCCATAAAAACAACACCAAGTTGAACCAACCGGTCGCTTCGTTTATGGCTTTCTTTCAACTGCTCCTGTAACACTACCTTATATAAGTTGGCCTTGCTGTCATCCTCACATATGTTCATCAGAATATACCAACGAAGGACGAGTTAATACAAGGAGATAGCGAGAGCACAAAGCTACTCTAGAAAATTACACGCACAACATGAACAAATGTACAACAAACACATAATTTTTGACAATCAGCACAGTTCGCATTTATATCAGCGAGCAGCTTATTAGATTTGTTTTCGTTTGTACTACATATGTGCATATACACACGTACACAAACACACGTACATACACAAACATATGACATACATACAATTGTATATACAACCATTCAAACATATGTACATACATGAAAACATTGCTGTCCATAAGTACATCCATTTGCCCATCAGTACATCAACGAAGTCGTTTGCTTCATCATAAATATATCCAGACAAACATTTGTAACTACATATGTACGAATGGATGTAGTTACGCGAAGCACGCTTGCCTCATTTATACATATATTGCTTGGTAGTGGCAGAGCTGAAATGCGCATGAGTTCGTTCATACACACATATATATATGTATACATACATACGTGCATTCAAACATACATATATACATATGTAGGTACTCGTACCCGTCATGCGTCGGTTTATTTCTTTTTTCCCCTTCCCTATGCTACCTATATCTTCCTTCTCACTCATGTAACGTTTTCAGTTTTAAAAATTTCACTCTCCATTTTTGCGATACCGCCGCTTAAGAAGTTTCACTTCAAAAAGTGAATGTATGAATAAATGTATATTAATAGGAATGTAAACGTATCGTTTAAATTTGTGTTAGTATGCGTAAATATAGGTTTGTACGTATAATAATAGTTGTTAGTCTTTTTTATTCCATATACTCAAAATCAGAATTATACATATCTCCTTGATCATTTGAGTTTTCCTTTTGGATTTGTTTCGTAGTAGATTCAGAGTTCTTCTGCTTGTATTTCTTGGTAGAATTTTTAGTTGAGTGGTAAGCTAGGTTTTTTGTTTAATTTTGCTGCTACTGATGTTGATGTTGGTGCAAGAGCGTTGAGAAATTCGTCAATATTCACGACATCGTACGATATAGGCTGTCGAGTGGTGAGAGATAAAGGCGGAGGTGTTGGCGTATGTATAGTTGGTGTTGGCATCTGTGTAATTGTTGTTGGCATCTGTGTGGTTGAGTTTTTGTTATACCAGTGGAAGCAATTGGATTTGAGTGACTTTCAGAGATCTCTTTAGTTGTTTGAGTTGAGTACTTTGTTATTGATGCATACGTGGAGTTGTTTTGTTGATGTCTTTGGTGGTATATGTTTGTTGCTTTCTTGTGGCTTACTTTCTGCAGTCTTTTGATTGCAGTAATCTCTTGCTGTTTAACAAATGTTGGGCATCGTTTGTCTAGTCGAGAGTGAAAAGTAAATTGAAGCTTGCTCTCAGTGCAGTTTATGCACGATGGGCTATTTGTGCATTGTTCGTTTAAATCAGCGTCTGTATGTTGTTGTAAGCTACAGTTAACACATGTCTTCTGGTTTAGGCAAACCTTGTAAGGGTGGCCAAAGCGCAAACAATTTTTACAGCGAAGAGGTTTGGGTATGTATGGTCGGATATTGGTTTTATGATAGCCGATCATAATATGTTCCGGAAGGTAAGATGTCCGAAAGGTTAGAATGACTAATCCAGTTTCCTGCAGCTCTATTTCTTTTTTTTCATATTTTTTTTATGTCAATGACACCCTGACTTTCGAGTTCATCACGAATAATTTCTTCGCTTATGTCTCTCAATTCATTTGAGTAGATGACTCCATTGCTCGTGTTAAGTGCGAGATTCACCGTGACTGTGACCTTGATGTTGTCCGTAAATGAGGTGATTTTGAGTAGTTTGTTGGCTTCTTCGATGTTTTTTGTTTTGATAAATAGTGTACCGGTGTTTGTCTTTGTGCATTCTTCCACTTCACCTCCGCAGGCGAAGTCTATAACTTTCTTGATTAGGAAGAGAGATACGTTTTTTAATGTTTCACCTGTGTTGCTCTGCCTCGATATAAAGAGATATCTGGGCTCAGGAACTTTAAGCCGACCAGGCGGCTCCACCATTGTTGTTCGTTTTTATTCTGTTTTGTGTTTTTAAAGTATTACTTAAATTATTTGATATTTTAGGTATGTGTCTTATGTGTGTACGTATTAGGGATGTCAATTTTCGGGGTTTTGTCGATCCCGGGATTTTCGGGATCTGAAAATACAATCCCGGGATTGTCCCGAAATTCAGGTAAAAGTGCAACACATCTGTGACCATCATATTATAGTATTTTAAATCAGATTGATATAACAAAAAAAAGTACAATTTAATATAATTCATTTACATATTTATTAAGGCGATAAATCAGTAATTTCAATCATCAAAAAACAAACATAAAATTTGACAAACATATATGTATGTATGTACATATCCTCATTAATTTATAACATAGTTTTTGTACTACAAGTACAAATGCATATACGGTCACTCCCAGAAATATTTTGCATAGTTTTTTTTTGCAATATTCAGATTATTTTTCATGGTATTTTTTTTGTTTATTTTAAAAAATATATACGTATGTGCAACTTTGAAGTTGCCAAAACATCCCGTTGACATTTTATAAATTTTTTTTGCCACAAAAAAATTCGTCATAAGGAAGAAAATGCCCAACATCGCAGTAAAAAAAATTAAAAAATCAAGGGTTTTTAGCAACTTTAAAATTGCAAAATTATTCCTTCTTTTGATGGAAATGCGATCTTAAAGAAATTGTAGCATTAGGGGTTGCAAAAAATTCTTGTTTTGCCCTTGAGAGGGGATATTTGTGATAAAAATTTAATTGGCTCACAAAAAAATTGTTTCCAGCAATCCCGGGATTTAAATCGACTAATCCCGGGAAATTCGGGACTTAAACAAGACCGGGGTCCCGGGATCCCGAAATGCCGGGATTGACATCCCTAGTACATATGTATAATTCCAATTTTTTTTTTTTGTAATTTATTCACTCGCGTATGAGTACTTATATAGCGCAGAGAGATATCGCTTGCCAACGTCTGTTCACTACGAAAGTTGATCTGACACTCACCTTGTAATTAGTTTTTTTTTTATTAGTTAGTTGAGCTCGGCTTTTCCTAGTTGCAGGCAGTCACAATTAATTACTCACCGCTGTCGGTACCATAAGCTATCAAATCTGTTTTGTTGTTCCATTCCATGCGCTCAATGTGTTTTGATATATTTTTTGAGGCGAATGAACGCAAATTTTCAACACAAATATCGCGGAAAAAAACCACAACTAACTAAATTTTTGTATTGCCTAAAACGATGTGGGGACTTATGATTCGATGAAATGCATCATAATCAATCAAAAAGTTTAGTTAGTTACGGCTTTTTGTATTTCAGCTACGATGTGAGTTAAGCCCTTTCCATACTATACTAACGATATATTACATGCCAAGTCCCGCTCCTCAATAAATACACCTTGAATTAATTCTTATTTAATTTGTGAACTTGGCTGTCGACTTATTTACATACCATTTTATCTTTATTTCGATGCGTGCTAATTTTGACAATTTACACAAAATTAAAATAAATGTTTTTATTTTCGAGCTGAAAGACTAATAAAAGGAAACACGGAACTTAAGAGTAATAAGTTTTATGAGGAAAAAAATAATTACACTAAGAAAAAGTAGAAAACAACTAGAGATGCATTCAGTTTTTTGAACAGACCTTTGACAAATAATATTCGATTCTCTCTATAGCCAGCCGTTGAACATTTCCGCTGGAAATACCCACTATTATCTTACGCTTTGACTTTAAATTACGAAAGAAGGTGGACGTAGGGGACAGTAGCATCTCTACAGGCAAAAAATATTGGCTAAAATTTTTGTTTGCCAGATATACGTTTTATCAGTGCACTTGTACAATATTCGCATTCGCAAAAGCTCCGCATTGATTATTGCGAATATTCGCTACAACCCTGATATGTATGTATGTACTTATCTGTGTAGCTGTGATACCAACAATAGTTTTTCTTCCAACGCTACAAGGTCCACAATCAATTGCGTTGAAATAAGTTACTAAAATATATATTAATTGAGAAATAAGTATACAACTGACAAAAAGAAACAATTTAATTAAATCAGCTCAATGACTTCTTCAATCACTGCCTAGTAGAATAAATCTATGAAAGATATGCAGCTCACAGTCTCCTAGTGTAACAACAGGCAATAAATTTAAGCAACATATAAAATTATGAAATTATAGTTTGGATTAAAATGAAGAAAAACAATGAAGTTGTTCACACTTGCCTGGTTATCAGGATATGTGGTTATAAAATACACTACACAATAATAATTTTTAACCAGATAACCTGATAACCAAGCAAGTGTAAACAACCTCAATGTATTATGTGAATAATGTAGGCAGTTAAAAATTAATCTATTTTAACAGCTCCGTATATTTTGCGAATAAAGCTATACGCGGAAAAAAATCCGATGGTTCCCGTTAATAGCCAAAATGTTAATACCATAATGCCTGGAAAGTTAGAATAATATAAAGATTATATATAAAATGTTTAGTTTTTAAAACTTAGTTTCATAAAACATACCTGTATAGCTTAAATATAATAGTGTAGGAATGAATTCTGTGATTTCCAATTTTGTAAAGAAGTAGAATATGCTATAGAAAAGCACATATAAAGCTGAACCTCCTGAGACAATAAAGCTGCGCCACCACCAGCGGTAGTCCTGCGCGTAAAGACAAAACAATATTATAATTAAGAGCTCGATTTCTTCGCGGTAAGAACTTTTACCTCTCCACAAAGTTGGAAATATGTCATGACGATCGATATCTGACCACAGCTTACAACCAAGATACAAAATACAAGAAATAGAAAACCAAATAAGTAATAGAATTGATTCTGCCATATAGCCGTGAAGACGAAAAATAGTTCTATGAAAACCGCTCCGAACGGCAATATCCCAGCCATTAGTGTACTACAAAATACTTTAATATATTATAGTTCTGACGCAGGTATAGCAATGTTATTATACCTAAGCACAATATTCATGTACCAATGCTGTGTCGGCACTTGTCTTGGGATCATATTAGTGCGAACTGGATGTTGATATGGTTGCTTACGATAGCCGAAGTAATAGCCTAAATAAACCAGTGGAACTGAAATACCAAACCATAAAAGCAGCAAAGAAATCATTGTTGTGAACGGGACAGCTCCACTAGAATGTTTATCCCATATAAAGAAATTAAGTATAAAACCGGTCCTAAGGAGATAACATATAATTAAAATATATATAATTAACTTATGCTTAATGTACCCAAAAACAATGCCGGGATATAACGTTGCTGTTAAGAAGGCCGAACGTTTCCACTCTCGCCCTTTCATAGTTTTATAAAGACGGGCCGCAAAATAACCAGCAATAGTACCCATGAAGACGTACATAAAAATTCCTGATGTCATTAAAGCTCCTCGGGAAGAAGGTGACAGCATGCCAAGCATAGCGAAGACTATAAAACATGAAGTCAGCCAATAAAGTACTAAACGAGTTATACTCAACTAATAGCGATCTGTAGTGCGATTCACTAACTTTTAACAATGCGACTTGTCGAGTTGTAAGCTAACAATTTTTGTTGTTTGCAGTAACGATTGTGCGATTCACTAACTGCGCTGCCGCTAATGGGTACAAATCCATATATGCCAAGGCGTTCGTGTGAGCACAAAGCACAAAGTTCACAAGCATTTTATATGGATGAAAATGCGGAACATCCTCCGCAAAAAAAAATTCTAAAAAATCAACGGTAACCTTCAGGAACTTGAAACTTGCACTTTATCAGACTAAAATTGAATGGGCTACAAAACTGCATACTCTTAAAACTTATAAAGATTCTGAATAAAAAGTTCGAAATCTTGGTGACAATTTTTTTAAGTCTGATTGATTTTTATTAATTTTGTGTAAACTGTAAACTTTGAAATATTCATTTACATATGTGGTTTCTATTAAAAATAAAATTATTAAAGATAAATAAATACACATATGTACATAAGTAGCAAACAAAAAACTTTTGAATTTTTCTGCCATATTTTACTCGAAGCTGTAAATAAAAAGTTAACAAAAAACATTTAACAGGAAAAGGATTAATATTAAAAAAAATCACTGTATGCACATTTGTACATATTTATTTTCAATACTGATTTTATTATGCTAGTGAACACATATACACAAGTTTTAACAAACAATTTTTTTGTTATGTAACTTATATTACTTTTTTTAATAGTGTATTCTGCTCCTAAAATCGTATAAACTCTAGTTTCAAACCTCGTGCAATATTAAACAAATTTCAACAACCTTTCGTAAAACTTCAAAATTTTTGTCAGAGTAATAAAAAAATTATGTATGCAATTTTGTAGCGCATAAAATTTTAATACATAAAGTGCAAGTTTGATGTTGCTGAAAAATCCTTTGATTTTTGATATTTTTTGCTAGCGGCGCTGAGCATTTTTTCATACGCAAAAATTGTAGAACGTACTTTTTTGTTTTATTAACAACACCAATCTGGACGTCGTCAAATTAGCGGTCTTTGTTACCGTTAACGACAACAGCTGATTTGGCGATAACGAATGTTGTTAGGGAAACGTTTACTGAATAGCTAAATTGTTAAAATTTTCATTTAGCTGATTTATCAAAAACAAGAGTTGTTAAAATCGCGTAGTGAATCGCACCACTGGGCTCTAATTGTAACAGTCGTGAACGACTCGTCAAGTAATAATGCATATTTCGGATTATAACAGTCGTAAACGTACGCTCGTCTCGTATACCGAATTAGAAGACGAGCAGTACGTTCACGACAGTTATAATCCGAAATATGCATTTTTACGAGGCGAGTTACTCGTTCACAACTGTTCCGATTCGAGCCCTGAATTTTCCAGAGTTCAGAAATGCTTACTCACTGCTTAGTCATGTATGTATGTGAACGTTTTAGTTTTTGCTATACTTTTTTCAAACATGTTTGAGATACTCAAAAATATTTCGATTCTGCTCATTCATATATCGTCGCTACCATGTCGAACTATCGAATGTGCCAAAATGCCTTTTCAATTACGAGACCTTGCGCAGAGCAAAAAAAAACGGCTGTACAAAATGTTATCATTAGGAAAAAGTGTGGGACTCGACACTTTGTTTAAGCCAGTATCCTCTACTTCTAATAATAAAAATCTTCCAAATAATAACCGAAAATCTTCCGAAAAATATCATGTTATTTGAAAACAATAATTTCAAAATATTTGTTCAAACTGAATATTTGAAAACATTTACATATACGTATTCGGCAGTAGCTGAGTGTTCAGAGAAGGGTGCGACTATTTGTAACCTTTCATGAGCTCCCAGGTTCGTATGCCGGCAGACGAACATATTAAAAATATAATTAATTGCTGAATATAATTAACTATGAAAAAGCATATGTGAAGTTCAGAATGAAAAATTTCAGAAAAACAACCGGAAAAGTTTCACAGCCATTCGTTGGACTTTTCTATTCACCTTTCTTTTAGTTTTCGGATAAATTTCCAGATTTTTTGCTGGCTATACACATACATGCATATACAGATTATTAAAGACGATCTTAATTACACTGCGTGACAATTAAATAAATTAATATACTTTTTTCGAGGTTCACACGTATTGTAGATCAAATAAAACACCTCTTTGGGGTAAAATTTTCGAGTGACGAAAGCTGAACTAGAAACCCAAAATTTATGATATCAATTTCGTGACGAAAATTATACGCATTTTTTAACTGCCTTTCAAACGTACGGAAAATTTTTTTTATTCATACGAATCGTTGCAAAAGTTCTGTTTTTTTTTTAACTGTGTTTCTAGCAGTAAACGGAAATTCGCAACGTTCCGAATAAATAAAAAGATTTTCCATACGTTTGAAAGGCAGTTAAAAAATGCGTATAATTTTCCTCACGAAATTGATATCATAAATTTTGTGTTTCTAGTTCAGCTTTCGTCACTCGAAAATTTTACCTCAAAGAGGTGTTTTATTTGATATCAATTATTTTGGGGTAGCAAATTTAAAATCGACGAAAATACAAACAATAAACTAAATGTTTTATTTTTCTCAAATAAATTGCTAAAAATATTCTCTAAATCTAAATTACGTATTCAAATCGATGTGTCCATTGAAACACATAGTTTTTCGAATACGGAATAAAGCGAAAAAGGATGATCAAGGATATGATGATATATCATGTATTCGAAAAAATTAAAAATAAAAAAAAAATATGAGAAATGATAAAAACTTATCAAGTTGGTACCAACTTTGGATACAATAAACAACTGTATTCGTCTGATTGCCTCGTAGTTTTAAGAAGTTTTACTTCTATCACGTGTACCGTGTTGCACTCGTGCTATTAAACTAATGATTTTTTCTCAAGTAGTTTTGCTCAGTGGCAATTTATACATACGTATGTAAGTAGTAGCGGCACATTGGGTGAACTAAATGTATTCATACATACATATATATGTACAACTATATGTAAATACCAGGTAGGTTAAGTGCGGGTGATAAACCCATGTAGCATAGTTAATACCTGCAATTAAAATGGGGAAGAACGTTACAATTTCGGCCTGTGACTGAAAAAAACTCTAAAATACACACAAATTGTGGTTTCCAAGGCATGTACGAAGTGATTAGCACAGCTGCATCCTTCAACTTGTCAACCCGCGGGAAATTCCCCCATTTGCAGGGAATTTCGGTTTAAGTGGCAATCGAGGAATGGGCGATTTTTTTCGGGGAACTGGGTATGTTATTTTTATATCTTACGGTAACCAAATTAGACGGATATGTTAATTTTTAACTATTTGACCCTTTTCGGAGCGACATTTTTTCAATTTGAATAGCAATATCTGCACAACAGGAGTTTTCCCAGATATAAGCTATGTACCAGATGAAAGCTAAGGTTTTGTGCTAGACTTGTGGGAACTTAGAATATAATCGACTGACCAGTTTTTGAGAAAATGCCCGAAATCTCTATTTTCAGCAGCCCGATTTTTAGGCGATAACGTTATGGCGTATTTATATTTTATAAACACAAAAGATAGCGTTAGATAGCCTGTTTGAAGACCCTTCTACTGATATCCACGTCAATGACATGGACTGAGTAGTGCGGCCTCAGTGGCAGTTTAAAAAATTGGCTTTTTTCGAATTTCAGGCGGCAGCCACGCCCACACAGGCATACGAATCAAAACATCCTGGAACAAAACCTTCTTAGTTTTTTGTGTACTTTAAATCCTGAAAGTGTGAAAAAAAATAAATGATGGTACGTACAGACGCCACATACATACCAAAGCATCCCGTAGTGGAGACACGAACCAAAACACATTTACCTCTATATCTTTCCAACTGGCGGCCGGAACTTAATATATAAGGTATCGTTTGAAAGGTATTGGCCTATAGAATAACACTAAATATGTTGGGTGTGCCCACATGCCCCCTTAAACCGGCAAAAGCAGAAAAACGTTTTTTGTTTCGCAACACTTTAGCCTAATTTTTTAGAATCCGGTTAATCGTTTACGAAGCTTGAATATATTTTCTGGACACACTCTGCAAGGCCTTTCCAACGATATATCAAACATGTCGATTGGAAGTCTGGATAAAAACTTCCAAATCTCGTGTATATATAAGCGAGTCATTTCAGCATGCTACTGTTGCTGCTTTCGTCACTCGCGCGCACTGCCGTGCGCTGTGATCTAATCAAGCAGAAAAATCTGCATACTCAGAATTTTAAATACACCCTCAAACTCTGGGCGTAAGGTCAATAAAATTATATAAAAAAAAACTACAAATACGCTTTTATTACAACAACTAAAAAGTATAAAATAATTTATAGATATAGCGATTACGTTTAAGAAGAATAAGAAGTTCCCTAACTTGATTTAATTTAACTTCCGACCAAACTCTATCGAAATCCACGCATTTTTTCATAGATAAATGCAGAAATGTTTATTACAGAAGTTGTTAAGAATTTTCGGCACGAGGCGCAGAGATTGCTTAAATGTTCAATATATATATTGTTTTAAAGTTAATCCAACCTTTAGTTTTGTAAACTTCATTATTTTCTCTTCAAAGTATTTTTGTAGATTATGCTCTCCATGCATGACAATTTGCGCAAATCGGTTGATGGTCATATCAAAATCGCTTCCTTTTTCAGTAACGTCCGAACGTAAATTTCGAAGGCAAATACACCGGCATTAACTTAAATTCAAATTTCCATTATTTTGTTCTCGTAAGTACTGCTATAAACATTCCCTTATACCACAAACAAATTTTAACTTATAACATTTTTGTCGGCAAAAAAGTTAAAATAAACGTCCGCAACGTTAGGATTCGCCCATATTCTGTAATATTGCCCCACCATTTCTCGAGATAAATTAACCAGTTATACATTGTTGTAAACCGCGAAATGTTTTCTCTTAAATGGCATATATAAGTATTTTTCATCCGGCAAACACAAATAAAGTTACGAGCGTTTTTTTACCTTAAGCTCAGATTTTGAGGGTGTATTCAAAATTGTGAGTACCTATGCGTATCTATTATTTGCAAATGTGTGACAAATCATTTGGATCTTTAGCAGCCAAATCGTCTGATCGCAAAACAAATCATTGATACATCGCTATCCAAATGCGAAAATATAAATTTGGCATTTTGTGTACAAATGTACAAATCGTGTGATCCCTGCTTAAGACTAGAAATTTGACGATTTGCCAACTTGCGTATCATTCTAGACGCATGCGCAAGGTTTCGTAATTGAAAAGGCATTTTGGCACATTTGATAGTTCGACATGGTAGCGAGTACTTACACCTAAGTCATTTTATAGTATAACCTTTGTTTTCTGAGAGTGGAAAGCAGGAAACAAAAATTAACCAAAATTCCATTACTTTTAATGACTGGGCTCACATCTTTTATGAGTTTTGGACGTTATAGCGATCCAATCTTTCCCATCTTTTATATTTAGGTTTTTCTAATAAAATAAAGACTACAAACTAAAGTTCATCGAAATCGGACAAAATTTAATGTTTCCGCCAACAAGAGTAGAGGGCGTGGCAATTATTCCATCTTTCCAAAATTTCAATATTCTCTATTTCTAAGTAAAACTAGAGCACATGTCAAGTTTCAGGGAAATCGGTGCAGCTTTACTATTATTTCCACCTGACTCCATATAGCCGAAACACTGTGTGTCGTGCCGTACGGTTTTAAGTCGGTGGCTTAAGTGTGTTTGCATGAATACTGGAGGAGAAATACATGAAAAACCTATCGACCAACCTAGGAGTAAAATTCTACGCGAGATATGTCGATAATGTAATCTGTCTAATAGAGGGAAACAAAGAGAAACAGATACTAGACTATCTCAACAAACAACACCAGAATATAAAATTCACCATGGAAACGGAAGAGGAAAGAAAGATTAACTATCTGGATTTAACAATTAAAATAAACGATACCACGACCAAGATAGAGTTCGAAATATACAGAAAACCAACAGCCACAGACACAATTATACACAATAGCTCAAACCACCCACAGCAACACAAAAATGCAGCATTTTGACAACCAATTNGCAAAACAAATCATTGATACATCGCTATCCAAATGCGAAAATATAAATTTGGCATTTTGTGTACAAATGTACAAATCGTGTGATCCCTGCTTAAGACTAGAAATTTGACGATTTGCCAACTTGCGTATCATTCTAGACGCATGCGCAAGGTTTCGTAATTGAAAAGGCATTTTGGCACATTTGATAGTTCGACATGGTAGCGAGTACTTACACCTAAGTCATTTTATAGTATAACCTTTGTTTTCTGAGAGTGGAAAGCAGGAAACAAAAATTAACCAAAATTCCATTACTTTTAATGACTGGGCTCACATCTTTTATGAGTTTTGGACGTTATAGCGATCCAATCTTTCCCATCTTTTATATTTAGGTTTTTCTAATAAAATAAAGACTACAAACTAAAGTTCATCGAAATCGGACAAAATTTAATGTTTCCGCCAACAAGAGTAGAGGGCGTGGCAATTATTCCATCTTTCCAAAATTTCAATATTCTCTATTTCTAAGTAAAACTAGAGCACATGTCAAGTTTCAGGGAAATCGGTGCAGCTTTACTATTATTTCCACCTGACTCCATATAGCCGAAACACTGTGTGTCGTGCCGTACGGTTTTAAGTCGGTGGCTTAAGTGTGTTTGCATGAATACTGGAGGAGAAATACATGAAAAACCTATCGACCAACCTAGGAGTAAAATTCTACGCGAGATATGTCGATAATGTAATCTGTCTAATAGAGGGAAACAAAGAGAAACAGATACTAGACTATCTCAACAAACAACACCAGAATATAAAATTCACCATGGAAACGGAAGAGGAAAGAAAGATTAACTATCTGGATTTAACAATTAAAATAAACGATACCACGAACAAGATAGAGTTCGAAATATACAGAAAACCAACAGCCACAGACACAATTATACACAATAGCTCAAACCACCCACAGCAACACAAAAATGCAGCATTTAAACAACTAATAACGAGGCTTGAAAGGACCCCTCTAACAGAAGAATGCTACAAGAAGGAACTGGATACAATATATGCCATTGCGGAAAATAACGGATATAGGAGAGGCCTGGTGGAGAAGTTAAGAAAGGACACAAAATCGAAAAAGACTAGCAAAGAGGAAAACAATAAAAAAACTTGGGCAGTTCTAACTTACACAGGAAAGACATCTTACAAACTTGCCAAATTCTTTCATAAGTACGACAATCAGACATCATTTAAAACAAGGAACACAGTGGGAAATATATTGAAAGAGAAAATAAGCGAGGAAGATCCGCTAGATAACCAAGGTGTTTACAAGTTAACCTGCGAGTGCCGACACAGTTACATAGGACAAACAGGGCGAAATATAAGAACAAGGTATCGAGAA
>NW_016157358.1:161239-168816 GCF_001687245.7 Rhagoletis zephyria | reverse complement strand
GACACAGTTACATAGGACAAACAGGGCGAAATATAAGAACAAGGTATCGAGAACACATAAGGGATTATAATAAGAAAAAACGAAAACCAGAGGCTGCAATAGAATCGAACTTCGCGAATCACATGATCAAAAATAAATGCACACCAATGAAGATTGGACAAACAACAGAACTTCTCCGTGTACAACATAAAGGACAAAGATTGAATATATTAGAAAATATGGAAATATATAAACAGAAGACCTTCAAAGGACAAATAATAAATGAGCAAATAAATACTGTATCGGACGTACTATTTGAACCTCTAAAACTACTGTACAAGAAGAAGAATGACAACAACAAAATATTAAGGACAGATATGGAAGGGAATACACCAACTGCAAAAACAAAGAGGGTAAAATTCACGGACTTCTACCTGCCATCAAAAACGGGCCAAAAGAATTCATCTACCTATTGAGTACCGCAAACACTGCAAAACTAAAAAGACGTACCTAACAAAAGAAAGAGGGAGTTAACAAGGAGTATAAATACGAGCAACCAACAAAAATTATGCAGAACGAAAAATTACACTGAAGATGGCACAACGCCGAAACCGGTTTGTCTCCAAACCAAATTTGACAAGGGATGACGGAAATTCGTTCCATAATACATTATTTCTTTTATGTCATTATGGAATATGTTTTCAAAAATTCCCAAACTCATATACTTCGCGTCAACAGGATTCTTCAAAAACATATAATTTATGCACAAGGCACGGTTGAAAAAATATGAACCCCATAGCGACGAAAATAGTTAATTTCCTTTACAAATTATAAGTTTGTGTTCAAAAACAAATGAAATATTAAAAAAGAATAAAATTGTTGCAAGAAATTATTATTCAAATATCGCCTGTAGCAATAATAAAACGACTCATTCAGGTAATAAAACGACTCGCGAGTTACCTGCGGCGGACGTTTTAGAGCGACTGGTAATAAGAAATCGATACGATGGCGATATTGCCGGCAATAAATTTGTTACGGAGGGCGAGAAGTTTTCTTATTTCCGGCAACAAAAATTGACTGGTGGGAAAACAGGTATAAACACATCACTAATTTGACGGGAAGTGAAAAAAGTGTTCAGCCTTATCCTGAGTTTCATTTTCCCCGAACCGCTTCACTTTTCACTTTGGGTTTCCATGGTTTTACTATGAGCGGTTGACGAATTTTCGGGAGAATTTATTTTTTGGCGAAACTCAGGATAAGGCAGATTATAATAAATATGCATCGCGCAAATTAATTATGAAAGAAATATCGAAAGAAAACAACAAATTTTGTTTCCTTTTTAACGGTTTCAGCGAGGATGCCTTAAATACACAGGTATAAACTTTTGAAAGAAATACTGTTTCAAACATTTTTTTTTTGTTTTTATTCGCCCAATGTTTTTGGGCGTTTAGTTTCTTATTTAAATATATAATTCTTAAAAATCCGGCACTTATAAAAAAATTATTTAATGTTTTCTTCTACATACGTATGTATGCATCAGACTGGCTTGCGCTGAACGCCAGCTATTGCATACTCAATGTTGTTGTTGTTGTAGCGGCTACAACAACCCCGCCCAGATCGGTCAATATCTCAGTCGTTGTCGTCAATTTCCACTAACGGCAGCCCTAAGAAGCGTGCAGCCTCTACTGGGTCGGTCCACAGGGACAAAGGCGTTAGGGTTTTTGGGTTTTCCGGGTATACGAAGAGATGCTTCGAGTCATGAGGTGTCTCTCCGCATGCCGGACATTCATTCGGCACATCCGCGTTTAGTGTGCTCAGGTATGAGTTTAACCTGCTGCAGTAGCCAGAGCGAAGTTGGGCTATTGTGGTTCTTGTTGTTGTTGTTGTAGCAGCATACCAGTTCCCCAAAGGGTTTTTTGGGGAGTGTTGCTGTAGTGACAGTCCTTGGCCAGATATAAATCTGGGTCGTTGCGGTTACGTAGACCCGATTGTCGTGGGAACGATTGTGGTTTTGTCTCCCGAGGCAGATGAAGCTCCGTCTCGTCTATGTCCGGTGGTTGTGCGCCTAGAACGGCATTCGCAGGTCGGGAGTCCACATAACTCGAGACTGACTCCCTGTGAATGCCGTTCCGGGCCTGTCGGTATGCTGACGGGTCCAGAGGTTGTTTAATGAACCTCTGGACTTCGCCCGTCAGTTCGTAGAGATGCCTCCTGACGTGCCTGGGCGAGGGCTTTTCTGCAAGCAGCTGCCCATTCTGGTTACCACGTCTGTAGCTCCCGACAAGGAACTGCTTGCAGAGCATGGTGTTATGCTCCTTGAGAAGGAGCAATTTCGCCTCGTCGTGTAGGTGGTGTTCAGGCGACATCAGAAGGCATCCAGTCGCTGTCCGTAGTGCGGTGTTCTGAGTTGTCTGCAGCTTCATCCACTGCGTCCTACTAGTCCCCGGCGACCACACTGGTGCTGCGAAATTTAAAACCGGCCGGCCTATTGCCTTGTATGTTGCCAGCAACATTTCTTTATCTTTACCTCAAGTACTGCCGGCTAGCGACTTGACGACCTTGTTGCGGCTCTGTACTTTGTTGACAATAGCGGATGCGTGCGCAGAGAAGGAGAGCAGACTGTCGAAGGTTACTCCGAGTATTTTGGGGTTATTCATCATCGGAATTGGTGTATCATCGACGTGAATTCCCAGGGGCAGCCTGACCTCCTTCGTCCAGGTGGTGAACAAGGTCGCAGAGGATTTCGTAGGGGAGAGGATTAGGCTCCTTGCAGTGAAGAAGCGAGAAAGCTCGAACACAAGTCATCAATTGCATATACAGTCGCCATGATCGAGCAATCGTCGGCGTAGGAGACCATCGAGACTCCCTCTGGTGGTTGAGGGAGCTTTGAAATATAAAAGTTAAATAGTAGCGGGGAAAGGACACCACCCTGTGTAACCCCCTGTTTTATTTTTCTGAGTTTACTCGATTTGTCTCTAAACATTACCGACGAGTGTCGACCACTCAGATAATTTTCCGACCAGAGAGGAAGCCTCTATATCTTCTAGTAGCGTGGAGTGGCTGACGGTGTCAAACGCCTTTGACAGGTCCAGCGCTACTAGAATAGTTCTCTCAAAGGGACGGTTGCGGTTAAGGCCACGTGTTATCTGAGTGTTTATGGCGCTAAGTGCTGTTGTTGTACTCTGCACTTTACGGAAACCATGCTGATGATTCGCTGGGGTCAGGTGGTTTGTGAAATACGGGAGCAGCAAGGCCTCTAGTGTCTTCGCATACTCAATCAATACTGCTGCTTTGTATGACTGAGCAGCGCGTTGACTTGGTAGTAACGATACCTAAACGATATTAGAGGATGACTGAACACCTGCGCATAGCGTGCTGTTTTGCAAATACAGCCACCACAAGTGAACGATACTCATAACCAGCGTTGCCGCTTTGGTTATTTTTTACCAAAACTGGTAATTTTTTTCTTTTTAGAACGAGTTTGGTAATTTGGTAATTTTTTTTCAATTTGGTAATTTTTTTTCAACGTAAGTCCTTTCTTTAAAATTTTTAATACTAACTTATTACTTGTAAAAATTTAAAACTTTGAACCTTCTTACAATTGCACAAAACAAAAAATTTGCATCTTAAGACAGCCAAAAGTTTAAAGAGCTCTTTAACGTAACACTTTCCTTGACAACACAAAACTTTTACACGCCTATTCTGCAACACTTTCATATTCGGATTTTGCTACGAATTGTAGAAATGGTATGCTGCAATCCGAATCGTATCTTTCTTCGAACTTTCGAAATTCGTAACAATGGCATGCCTAAAGACGAACGAGTAAGAAATTAACAGTTTTTTTGCGTAATTTTGAACAAAAAAAATTCTGTGTCGGAAGCCAGATAAAAATTAAGCAAAAAGATGTAAATCGACGTGTTTGCAGTAAATATTAGTGGTGTTTTTTTAACAGATAAATTTGGTTTTCGCATATACGTATATTTTTATCCACTGCTTTATATGAATGAACAAAAAAAATGTTTGTTGCCCCTTATAGAAAGACTTGGGTACGGTTTAGTTATTAGTACAATGATTTTGGGTTGTTGTATCCAAACGCATCACCCGAATCTAAAAACTTCAACATGCACGTATTGTCAAAGGATTATACTTTAACTTAAAACAAAGGTTTCGAGCTCTAGTTTATTAATAAATTCGGTTTGAACCATGCACTTTTTTTTGTAAATTTCGATGTGGGTTCTGCGCAAAGATACAGTGGATGACGTAGACGCAGTTACATATATGCACAATAAATGTTGTATGCTTCCGCCCTCTTCTCCGGCAAAAAAAAAATGGAATTCTCATTAGTAAGGCTTGTAATCCCTAAGCGTGTCCGAAGGAAGAAGCAAGCGCGACCAGGTGGTGGACCTAACAAAGTGCATATTTTCAATGGCTTGGAAGAAACTGTCATTGCAGTAACTGGATTGAGAACCAATTCTTCAGGAATAGGAGGAAATATAGCTTGTGGCTCAAAAATTCAACCAGAAGCTGGCATAGATGTGTCCATGGTTAATATGCCCCACAGCTCCGCATACCTTTGTGAATCCATTGCCATAGAGCGCTCTTTGTTGGTATTATTGCAAATGCATCAGAGCCCATAATTTTCCTCAAAATATGTAAAATCAATCAATTTTACCATAAACAAGCACATGATAAGTGTTTTTTTAATTCCTTTCCACCTTGTTTTCCTTCATACAGCAGTCTTCGAAAAACAACTGATAGCTGGAATGCTGCATATTTTTCCGCAAGGGTTGCAGCATGTCGGTTTTGCGTTTTTCGTAACGTAGCTACGAAGTACGAATTATGGAAATTCGGGTTCTAGAATAAGGGTTTTAGCATTTGTTCGCAATATAGCAATTTAAAGAAACCACCCATTTTTCCCAATATGGCGGCTCGATCACAGTCCCACAAATCAGGTTTTTGGATCATTTTTACCTGCTGGAACCAATGGTGAAAGATAATAACTTTACAGGACTAATTACAATTTTGCAATTAAATACGAATGTGACCCAATTATAAAATTGTAAAAGTAAATTTCATCTATCGTTTAACGATACGTTTTCTGGTTTCATGTTTTAGTTCATGTTTTGGTTTTAAGTTATGTAAAATACTTTATGTAAAAGACTGTATGTTAAACACCTTTTAAAGGTTTGTAAATTTCTGAGCGATTTTTTTGGGTTATGATTTAAAAATATTTGTGAATTGTTATAGTCTGAAAAAATTGAAAAGGACGCAACTGTAAGTTGTTCTTCTTCATTATCTAAACGCTCTGTCGATGGTGATATGAATTTTTTGAACGCGGAAGAACTCATCTGTCGCTCGAAAAATATAAATAGAGCTAAGCTGACCACAATCCCAGTTGTGGTGTAGTTCTGCCGTCGCCAAAATAATTATCTATATAAGGATACGTGGAAAAATAATTTGACAGCTATGGTCCATAGCTCGTCATTTTCAATGCTTTATGCTATTATGCTTATAAAAATTTGGTAATTTTTTTCTGAGTTTGGTAATTTTTTTTTTAGAGTTTTGGTAAAAAATTCAAAATCTTTGTGGCAACACTGCTCATAACAGCTCATACTGATACTAACTTCGGCAAACCAGTATTCCGAATGCTCGTTCACGAAACTAGCAAACGCGGCATTTGAACGGTTGCCGAAAGCATGAGAGCTCATTTGGACGGTTGACGAAGCAAGACGTCGTTTGACTTGTTGCTGAAAGCCATTTGACTTGTTGCCGAAAGCACGACGAATGTAGTAAAGGGTAATTTATCGTCTCGTATGAATGTATGTACGTATGTATTTATACCGCGTCTACCATTCAATTGCTTTACTCACTGGTGGCGCCAAGAGCTTGTTGGCAGGCTTTTTGTGAGGAATGCGCATACGTACGTATGTATGTATGTATGTACATATCAATGCTTCATTTCAAACAAGAAATTGTCGTTGACTTCGGCAACCCATCAAACATGCCTTCAGCAACAAATGAAATGGCTTTCAGCAACAAGTCAAACGACTTCTGCAACAAATGAACTGCGGCGTCTTGCCTTCGCCAACCGTCCAAATGAGCTCTCATGTTATCGGCAACCGTCCAAATGCAGTATCGTGCTTTAGGCAGTCGATCAAATACGGCGGTTGTTGGTTTCGTGGACGTTCACTCCGAATACTGGTTTGCCGAAGTCAATATCAGTATGAGCTGTTATAAGTATCGTGCACTTGTGGTGGCTGTATTTGCGTTCGTTCATCCCCCGTTTTTAATGAGAGCAGGTTTAAAGTCACAAAATCAGCATCGTTTGCCAGTCTCTGGTATGCATATCAGTGTAAATCTAGGGCCTGACGTGCTTATGTGAGCATAATTTTGTAAGAAAATACTTATGTCTTGCAGACTTACTCAGTTTGCGTTTGCGCATCAACAGATGATATCGTCACTTATGAACTTTTGTGTGCTTCAGGCATTTCAGGCTCAGGAACGTCACAGGGCATGGGAACTGCACCTGGGTATAAACGCATGTGCTTTAAAAATATCGAGCCCTAACCGCCAAAATAACGTAAGCGACATTTTTTTCAAAATTTTCTTTTAGATGCAGAAATATTCCTAGAGCATCTAGATACATTTCTGCATCAAAAAGAAAATTTTGAAAAAAATGTCGCTTACGTTAGTTTGGCGGTTAGGGCTCCATATTTGCCTGCAATGGGCAAGAAATAAAATCACTCGCGATGAAATGATTTGCACAGACACGGAAAGAATCTTCCAATTGAATACAACAGCTGGCAACTAGGCGCCTAGGCAAACAGCGCAACTATCGCAATTTCTGCTCATTTTCAATTTTGTATATATGTATATATATAAAAAAAATCACACAATTCCAAACTATCTCGCATGATACAAAAAAAGAAGGTAGTTTCAATAAACAACTTTTTGATTAAAAAGCAGATTTTTGACAATTGCTCAATCGTGAAAAATTCGAAGCGGCGTTACCCAATTGTAAGTTTTTTGGTGTGGGAGATTTTATATTCTTAATTTGGGATTATAAATAAAATAGTTGTGTTAATATTTACCTTTTAATAATAATTAATATCTTATCTTAAAAACGTTTAAATTTTACATTAAATTCGATAAAAACTTGCCAAATCATTATTTTAATATTAATACAATTTTAGTGAATATATTTTAAAATTTTTTTAGTGTCCTCATGATCATCTGATTATTTCACAATGTAGTTTTCTATATCGGATACGATGATTCTGATATAATTCAGACACTGAAATTATACATTTCGATCTGTTATTTAATACATATTGTCTTTGTCCATTTAACAGCAAATGGAATTTACTTTGGGATCCATGGGCCGCGAAATTTTTCCAGCAACACATATTGTTTTCACATGAAGTTTTGAAACACACAAAAGTGAAGTATAAAATAAATAGATAAAAACAAATTTTCAATCAAACTGATTTGTGTAGTTCAGGGGCGTCCTTAGTAAATGTTTTGGAGGCTGTTTTAATATATCCTATCTTATTATATATTTCTTAGCTTTTCTACATTCTGATAAGTTGAGAGAATGA
>NW_016157358.1:145003-159789 GCF_001687245.7 Rhagoletis zephyria | reverse complement strand
TTGCTTTCTTTTTTACTTCATTTTAATTAGAACAAATTTGCATAAATATGTATAAGCACACTATTTAGTTTGCTCGATTTGTAAACAAAGCTTCTCAGCGGTGAAAAATATACTATTGTGAACAACCTAAACGAGCGAAATTCACAATAGCGCTATTCTTCATCGAATGAGCGCCATAATACCAAATGAAAATTCGTTCGCTCAGCACTTTCGACCACAGTCGAAAATCGAATGCAACTCATAATAGGGGCCAGTTCATTTCCTTTGAGGAGTCACAATGCCCATACCGGCTATGTCGATTTTTTTGAAATTTCGGACACAAATCTTCCAAGAATGGTTATAGGCTAAAACAAAACCGTTATCTAAAGGGGGTGTGGAACCTCCCATACAAATCGAATTTTTCATAGTGCATATCTCTGGAAGTATTTATGGTAGAGTTCTGGAACTTGGTATGGATATATGTATGTATATGAAGTCAATCTCAAGCTCGTGAAAAAATATGGGTTTGTTGGAAAATGCAGCGTGCCACCGTAGAACTTGGAAAAGAGGTAAATGAAATCAATCCCAAACCTATGAAAAATGGGGGTATATGAAAACGATCTCGTAGCCAGCTACGAGAGCTCGCGGTATAAGCCATATAAACTAAAATTCTGGTGATGCATAGATACCTCTGGAAGCATTTACCTAGCATACTGAGATGAGGCATTTTTCCAATGGAAATATGTACAGAAAAACGGGCGCGAAACCTTCTGGAAAGTAACATCATCACAGGGTGTATCCCTAGAACCATGTTAAGCTAAACCTTGAGGGATTACATTCTTGTCAAGACCGACAGGCATAAGCTGAAATTGCGTCGCAAGATTTACGATCGGCTTGGGTAAGGTTTAACCACTTAACCCCCCATTGTTTTCGCCGCTACTGAATTCTATAAACTGTCAGCTTTCACACAATTTAAAATGTACATGTGTATTTAAAAATGTCATGAAAATTGTGTTGCTAGCTTCATTTTGCAAAAATGTTGCAAGTTTTTTCACAGCGTGAACAGAATAGTACTTTGCTGAGGAAATGTTGTCGAATTTCACACTTGTTTCACAGAAAGAAGTTTTATATGCAATTTAACAGCTTTTCACGTGAAATAGGAATAAAATACTATGCTTAAGAACAAAGATTTTTAAATCGACAAAAAATTAATAAGAAAATTTTAAGTATTTTAGATTTTGGGTATGGTAGCACGAAATGTCACAATCTGCTTAATTGTCAGGTTGTTAATATGCCGACGGAAAAGTGACAAGGGAACTACCTTGTTTTTTGTATCATGCTATCTCGTAGCACGCAATTGAATTTTTAATGAAACATAGAAAATGCCTACTTAAAAAGTTATTCATCATTTGACACCATGGTACAATAATTACAGGTATCGTCTTTCCAGAGAGTGCATACTCCGATCTGCCTTATTTGAAAAACATCATTGTTGCCGACAATAAAAAGTTTACTGCTAGGGAAAAGGGGTATTTCCTTACCCCATATATCATATATGCACACGTATTTGTTTTTAACAAACCTTCTTGTAGTGGACTTATTTAATTTGCAGAAGCCAAAAAAAAACATTTACTTAGTAAATACATTCAAGATTTGTATAACTCACTTCATTTCAAACGTTTTGTCTTTTGTTTTGTAAAATTATAAAAATTAAATTGAGCGAAAACAAAAAGCAAAGCCAAATAAAAGTAAAAGAATCAACATTGAACTGCATCAAAATGAAAATAAGGGAGCACGAATTTCGATGTGAAGTAAAACTCTCTGGGAAGACAACACCTGTAATTATTGTACCATGATTTGGCACTATAATCAGAGTTCAAAAGAGAGAAATGTCAAAATCACTTCTACCTTATTTAATATTCCTTGGTTTAACTTCGCACATTTATGTGTGATCAAAGCTAGAAATTTTTTGCTATACGTTTGTGAAAAAAAACTTAAGTTTTTGATATCTCACTTATGAGAAATATCATAAATGTTGATATTTCAGTGCTCATACACGAAAAAAATTTTGAACCCTGGAATTTTCACTTCGGATGGATAAGGATCGGGTAACCTTTAAAAACTAATAGTCGTCTTTGAAATATATTTACATATTGTTATTAGCGCCATAAAAAATATTTGTATTCCGCTTCCAATAACTGCAGAAAATAGACGGGTGTTTTTGGGAGGACGAAAAACATCACCATGTACTAGCTTCCATCCTGTTTCTTCCAATGTGTCCTCAATATTGTCATCTGTGTTGTAACGTGCGATATCTCGACGAAGTGTTCGTATCATGATCATAGTTAATATGCCTACAACGATATTTTTTTACAAAAATTAAAAGACAAAAATCGATCTATATACCGGAAAGGAAAAATACAACCACAAGCGAGTTTATGATGCTAAACCAATGAATTTGCACGTCCCTCATACCCAGATACGTATCCCATCGGGAAGCCCAGCTTACTTTAGATTCCTTCCATTCGACGGAATAGGTAAAATATAGCTGGGTGCTTGCAATAGGGTTCACCTAAAATGTTGAAATATAAATACGTTTTAATTAAAGCAAAATTTTGTTTGTAACCAATTGGGGCCTTGAATTGTCTGGAAAGTTGCAAGAATCCCCTTCAAAC
This sequence comes from Rhagoletis zephyria, assembly GCF_001687245.7. NCBI lineage: Eukaryota > Metazoa > Arthropoda > Insecta > Diptera > Tephritidae > Rhagoletis > Rhagoletis zephyria. The sequence continues at coordinate 157,135 of NW_016157358.1, read as the reverse complement.
TTGATTTCTTTGTAGTTGACTGAAGCAGTTTCCACCTCGAAACCGACCACACGGTATTTGTTTCTATATAAGACGTTAGTTAGTAATCATATGCAGAATTTAAATATCAGGTTGAAAACTCACTTCGCATGCATGTGATATGAAAGAATAAACTTCAGATGATTGTTTATATAAATATTGTCACCTTCAACTTGTCCTAGTCGGTAGCCGTGTTCATAAGTTACTTCATTGGGATTATTAACATTTACTATTCTAGTCGCAACTGGTAAATTGTCCACAAGTCTGAAATAAATAGCTTGGATTTTTTTTTTATTTAAGTTGTCTAAGTTATATTGAACTCACAAATGAACGAAATATTCGTGCTCTATTCGCTCGGCAACTATTGCAGACTGATATTTATCCCAATTCATAGGTTGATCCTTCTTATTGCATAGCAACTTGCAGTTAATATTTTCAGCCATACGCACTTCATAAGGCGTATTTACAATTCGATCCCCACGTAAAACTTCTCCCAAATTTTCCGATTTGTATATTAAAGTGCCGTTTTTCGGCAAACAAAATTGAAGGGAATAATACTGGTAAGGCAATTGGGTCCGACTACTTGTCATTTTTACCGCCTTCACATCGATTTTTTGTCCCGTCGAAAACTCAACGGGCGCAACTCCCGGCACGTAGAAACATTCCGCAAGAGAAAACACATCCAGCATTAACATAAGTCGCAGCAGAAGTAAACAGCACTTAGCAAAGAGATAACAAACACAGTTTCTTCTAAATAAAATATTTTTAACATATTTATCAGCAAATTGCGTTAACAATATTTTTGACCTGCCAGCGAAAAGTGGCTATTTATTTTATTTATATATCGAAACTAGTTACACAATATTAAATATCCCTATAAAGCAAATACCTTCATATTCGCGGTGACCGCATGCATAATTTATATTTTCAACAAAACAGATTTCCTTCGTACTAGTCGCAACAGAAAAAACCACAATATAACCCACTCGCCTTCCAACCACGCAGGGTTGCTTTTAAGAAACAAAAAATAATTAACTCCAAATAGTTTCAAAAAGTNAATGACTCATTTTCTAAACGATTTAAATAAAACGCATTTCATAACCTTTTTTGTGCAAACGGCATTTGCGAATTGATAGAAAAGTACTACGGATGGTAAATTTTTGTTAACTATGAGGTGAATGAAAATTTTCAACCCAGTCTGACGGTTTTGAAGAGTTTTTTTGTACTAATTTTATTACTAAGGCGTCTAATAAATGCATTGCTTTTAGTTCTAGAAGAATAAATTTCAGTTAAGACAAGTCTTTTTTGTATAATATCTGATTTTAATTGCTCAACTTCTTTTGCACCAGAGCAACTGTCAAAAATTTCCAGCAATAAAAATTTACGAATTGGCACAGCAGAAATGTAAATTTTACTCGCCATAATAAAAAGTTTTTTCAACATGGAACTTTTCTACTAAGGGCCTGTGCCAATCGGTAACTTTTTTCTCCGTGGTGAGACGGGGTGGAAAAATTTGCTATGGTGTACAAATAAATTGAATTTTGCTGTAGTAAAATTGCAGAGTAAAATTTTGACAGTTGAAAAACCAAACAATAGCTCGTGCGAAAGCTTTATTTTTGTGTGTTGCTGAAATTCTTAAAATTTATATTTATTTTATAATTTGCAAGTAACGTACGCTTTTTATATGCTGTTTCAGCTTTAATTTTCATGTTCACTCCTTATTACCGCCAAGCAATATTATGTGTATACATGGTTATAAGCTGTATATTCGTATTCACCACGAGAAGTGTCAAATTTTTACTTTGATCCTTCAAAATTTTCTATTTTCTATCAATTGGCACAGGGACTAATTGACATGAAATTACTATCTCAACGCTCGGAGCGCTGCCACTGATAAAAAAGAGAAAATTTGGAAAGACCAAACAAAAATTTTGAGATTTTTCGTTGTGAATACGAATACCATAGTTTTTACCTAGCTCATGGAACTACGCAAAATTTTGACAGCTTGTAAATATGTATACACATAAAGTTGTTGGCGGTAATAAAGAGTAAAAATCAAAATGGAGAAAAGAACAAAAGGCGTACGTTAGTTGTCAGTTATAAAATAAATCTAATTTATTTGCGAATATTTGTTTATTCTATTTATTGAAAGGCAACCACGCGGAAAAGCTTGTGTTAATTATATTGATAACAAAACCTGGCAGCTCGCACGTTGTCTAAATTCTCAAGTAACATAAAATCCACAAAAGAATACATTGCTTGTATTACCATCAATACGCCATGTATAAATTTTAACAACACACAAAAATAGAGCTTTCGCATGAGCGTTTGTTTGGTTTTTCAACACCATTTATAATTTTCTTTTAATAAAATCACGATTTGTCAAATACTTAAATTTATTTATCTAATAATAATGCAGCACACAACCCTGAAATCTAACAAAAAGTCTGAGGAAGGCAATTAAATATCAGCACGCAACCCCGTGCCTTCCTCAGGAGTGAATATTACTACAACAACGACTGCTACAACAACAACTCAAAAAGGTTGGTTACTGTCTATACTGTGGAAAAAACTTTCTTGTCTTCTTCTTTAAAAGGTCACCATTAAAAAAAACCCCGATTACCGCAGAACTCCACAGGCAAACACCGATGGCCATTTTGACGACCAATATAATTGCAAGTTTTGTGTGTGGGCACTTTGATGTCTTGAAATAAGCAATTGCCGCATGACGCCACCAGACAACATTCTCTCAATTTCGGTGTTTAAAAACATTTAAATCTTAAAAAAACTTGCTGCATGATTTCCTGAAACGTAATCATAAATAATCCAATAGGGAACAGAGATTTATTTTGATTTAATATCAAAATTTCATCGATGTTACAACCAGCACGCTTTCTTTCAAATGAAAATATGGTTGTCAAACTATCGAATTGCCTGCAATAGATGTCAAGCAATAAGCGCTGACATATATTGCAGCCCATGAGAAATAAGCGGTCTCCATTGGAAATATATTTTGTGACATGGTAATCACATCATCACTTGGGGTGTTCACAGTTCGTTCCAAATAGTGTCTGAAAATGTAGACGTCTACATTTTAAGACGTTTTCTAACCGTAAAATCTGTGGTGTTGTTGTTTCCCATACAAAATTGGAAAACGACGCCGTCTATATTTTGTCACTCTCAAAGGTATGTTTTTTACGCGTCTACATTTTGCAACCTCGCAGCAGGGTTGCATTATGGCAATACTAATCACATTTTTTTTATTTATTGGGCACGTTTTCTGTGTTTGCATTTAAATTGAGCGCAATTTCTGATGGAAAGAAACAAATCAAGGAAAAGAAATAACAAATATTGGTAATTAAGTTAAATAATTTCAATTTTTCGGAAACAAAATCGAAAGGCGACATAAAAAATGCACGCAAGGAAGAAATGTCTGGCAACACCAGCAAAGTTTNGACGATTTTGCGACGACTGCTAGAAAGGGGTGCTCACAGTTTGATGCTAAAGATGTCTCAAAATGTAGACGTCTACATTTTCAGACACAATTTGGAACGAACTGTGAACACCCCAACTGTTTTACTGTGGAGACAGGGCCTTAAAGATGGGTAACTCAGCATGAACCAATTAGAACAGATCTGACCGGTTGAGAACACAATTGGGGTGTTCACAGTTCGTTCCAAATAGTCTCAAAAAGTATAGTGTAAAACGAAATTTATTGAATAATTCCACATAAAATGGTATACATAAATGACGCATTTTCTAAACGATTTAAATTAAACGCATTTGCGAATTGATAGAAAAGTACTACGGATTGTAAATTTTTGTTAACTATGAGGTGAATGAAAATTTTCAACCCGGCCTGATGGTTTGATTTTATTACTAAGGCGTCTCATAAATTCATGGCTTTTAGTTCTAGAAGAATAAATGTCAGTAAAGACAAGTCTTTTTTGTATAATTTCTGATTTTAATTGCTCAACTTCTTTTGAACCAGAGCAACTGTCAAAAATTTCCAACAGTAAAAAGTTACGAATTGGCACAGCAGAAATGTAAAATTTTCTCGCCATAATAAAAAGTTGTTTAAACATGGAACTTTTCTACTAATTGACATAAAATTACTATCTCAACGCTCGGAGCGCTGCCACTGAGGGCCTTTGCCAACTGATTAAAAAGAGTAAATTTGGAAAGGCCAAACAAAGATTTTGAGATTTCTCGTTGTGAATACGAATGCCATAGTTTTTACCTAGCTCGTGGGACTACGCAAAATTTTGACAGCTTGTAAATATGTATACACATAAAGTTGTTGGCGGTAATAAGGAGTCAAAATTAAAATGGAGAAAAGAACAAAAAGCGTAGGTTAGTTGTCAGTTATAAAATAAATCCAATTTATTTGCGAATATTTGTTTATTCTTTTTATTGAAAGGCAACCACTCGGAAAAGCTTGTGTTAATTATATTGATAACAGAACCTGGCAGCTCGCACGTTGTCTAAATTCTCAAGTAACATAAAGTCCACAAAAGAATAAGTACGCCATGTATAAATTTTAACAATACACAAAAATAGAGCTTTCGCACGAGCGTTTGTTTGGTTTTTCAACACCATTTATAATTTTCTTTTAATAAAATCACGATTTGACAAATGCTTAAATTTATTTATCTAATAATAATACAGCACACAACCCTGAAATCTAAGAAAAAGTCTGAGGAAGGCCATTAAATAGCAGCACACAACCCCGTGCCTTCCTCAGGAGTGAATATAACTACAACAACAACGACTACTACAACAACAACCCAAAAAGGTTGGTTACTGTCTATACTGTGGTTGAGAAGCAGCCATTTGTAATAGCAATTGAGAAAAAAGTGTGTGACGTTCGTAATTTTGAAGTTTGCTATTTCTGTTTTGCTTCTTTCTTTATGTGTATTTTGTCGGTGGTTTATTTCAGTGATTTTTTGTGCAAATGTAATTAAAATAAAGTGCGCGGTGATTGGATGCAAAAACACGTACAAAAATAACAAATTGGTTAGCACAAACATGTGCACAACATTGCTTGCATTTTTTCTTTATGCTTCGTCTTCATATTCTTTGTTTACTTTTCACAGAAAATAACATGGCGCCGAAATTACAAACGTCAGCCAGAAAATTACTTTTTTCTTTTGCTGCATGTTGTCAGATCTTATGTAGTTGGATCATGGTAAGCGAAGCTATTGGGCCCTGTCACACGGTCAGTATTTATTGACGTGATCCAAGTATCGCGATATTTATTCTTGATGCAATAATAAAAGGTTGTATCAGTTTTGACAGCTCGATTTGACACTGCCTTAGCTCAGTAGAATAAGAAGAAAAACGGGAAGAAATGAATCCCCATTTGGGGGGAGAATATAAAATTTCATATTTTCTTCTAAACAAAATTTTCTTTTTTATAGTATATTCGCAATGAAATGAAATAAAATAAGATATAATTCCTGTTTGGGAAGACAAAATGTGTATACTGACAAGAAGTAAAAAAAAAATTCAACTATATTATTAGGCAAAGAATTGTTAAAGAAGCAGCACTGCTTCAGCTAAGGCAGTCAATATGGCGGAATTAGAGCGAGAAGTTGCCAACCGATAACACCTTGTATTATTGCGTCATGATATTTATTGACGGTGGAGCATGCAGTTTTGATGGATCGATATCGAGAAATTGCAAAAAATGCAAAATAGAGCTATGAGCTTCATATTAAATAAGCGTTATGGGCAGGGTGGGCAAAAACTCGGAGTTCGAGCGAGCGAGCGAGCAAACTCCTACTCAATGCCTCGCAGACAACGAGGCGCTCGCAGCTCGTACTCCTAGCAGCAATGAGGCGAGGCATGAGAAGTTTGGCTCGCTCGCCAAACGAGCGAGCGCTGCTTGTTTGCTCGCGCTCCTATTAAACGAGCGAGGCTGTTGTGTGTTGCCTCGCTCGCAGTGCGAGGCGAGTAGATGTCTGCATACTCACTCTGCTAGGAAAGACGAGTGAGCGACGAGCGAGCGCTCCGAGTGTACTATACAACACATGCATTTTTGTGCATAAAAATGTGGGAATGTATGTCAATAGATTATGTACGAAAGTATGTTAATAATTGTATGTATATATGCATATATATATGTAAAGTATTATATTAGGACAGCATTTAAAAGAACAAATAAAATTTATTACATACATAAGCATAGATTATGGAATAAATTATTTTTTAGAGTTATATTCATACATGTGTACACACATAACATGCATATTTATATATGTTTGTATGTACGTATTTATGTATATATGCATTTATGTATGTATGTACATATGCATGTATTTTGTCTTTACAGAGAAAAGTAAGTAACGAAGATATTATAATCGTTTGTGCCGCAGAAACAGAAAACAAGTAAGCACTTGTTAACACCCCCAAAATAGTTTGCTACTTGTAGCAGTTATGCTGTATACCTGAATGAAATATAGTCCTTGTTGAAAAAATTTATTTGTGGCCTGTTGTTCAAGGACATATGTACATATGTATGCATGTATATATGGATATGTAGACATGGGAAAGTTTGCGTAAACAAAGAATAGAGACCGGTTCGCATACAACTTTGGCGTTGCGTTGGCGTCGAATTTCAAAGCAGCCGTCCACATATCCAAAATTTGGCAACGCTAAGGCCAACACAAAGCAGAAAGATCGCTGCGTCGGTCGCCAGCTGTTGCAAATAAATAAAATTAAATGAAATGTTTTTTCCTTTTAATGAAATGAAGGCAAGAATATAAGTTTTCATGCAGTTATTGATATGAAATATTAATTTATCTCTCGTTAATATGTTAATTTAGTGGCCAAAGTAGTCTCTGCCAAGCTTCATTGTAGAACGCATACTTTTAACTTGCGTTCTGTCAAACCAACGCCAACTACAAAGTCAACGCGAAAGTTCTATGGGGACCAGCCTTAATTATCAAATAGTAGTTTGTATTATCCTACATGCATATGTATGGGGGCTTAACCAGGAATATTCTTTTGAAAATGCTGATGTCCTACTCATTTATGAAATGAAAGACAAAATAATGATTTTTATAAATATTATATTCTCATTTATACATATGTAACATAGTTTCTTAGCCAAATTACTTAGTAATTACTTGTATGTAAGAATACAAAGACAAATTATTTATCAGAAGCATTGCCCCTTACATATTGAAAAAAAGTAATAAAAGCTCTCATAAAAGCAAAATCGCTACAGCGAAAAAAGTGTTTGAAAAACCGCATAAATTCAAATCCGCATAAAAAAGAACCGCATAAAAAGAGACCTAAGTGTATAAGTTGAAATTTTATAAGAAATTATTGAACATTAAAAACATTATACCTACATAGATATGTATGCACATATGTGCCTACCTAGTAGATAAAACTGGTCCAAATAGCACGAATCTACTCTTCTGTGCATGAGAATATATACATAAGTATATACAAACATATGTGTATATACATATGTATGTATATACATATCTGCATGTGTGCATATAATTCTTTACTCGAAATTCTTAGTTGCTGCAATTGTTATCCCATACATTTTTGCCGACCAAACAACGCGTTTGCCTGTCTAATCTGCTTGCCTCATTTGCCTCGCTCGTTTACTCGCCTCATCTGCCTCGCTCGTTTACCGCCTCGCTCGTCTGCTGCTGCAATGAGTGCCTCGCTCGCAACGACGCCCTCGCGAGGGCAGAGCTAATGAGGCCCTCGTTTGCTTGCTGCTCTACTCTTGCGCGTGCGCTCTTACTTAACGAGTGATCGTTTGCAAACAGCCTCGCTTGTTGCTCGTGAGTTGCGCTAGCTCGGAGCAAACTAACGAGCGAGCGAGGCGCTAAAATGAGGCATATCCGAACCCTGCTTATGGGCTGTTTTTGCTTACGCGTAAAAGCACATTTAGCGCATTTAGCTCTAAATGCTACTCTAAATGTACATTTATATATACAAAATTCGTCACCTAAATGCAACTAAATGCAACTCCATTTTTGCATTTAGAATCTAAATGCTAAAAGCAACCCTGTGATCTTCCAAAATTTCCACGATTCGAACATGGTTTAATGATAAGAAGTGGCAACATTGCTTTTTCGAGTATACAGTCGCTAGCTGCGTTTCAGTGATCGCCGATCGAGATATCATTTATTATTTTACATTATTTGGATAAAGAAAAGTTACGCAAATTAAACATCGATATGATGCTGATAGAAATCTGGATTAATTTGTGATCAACTCTGTTTGTTTTGTTTCCTAATTAAGTGTGGAAATTATAATTGACAGCACCGACAAATGAATATATACACAAACAAATGTTTGGTTATGGTTAAAATAATTCAAGTTTTTGTATTGAATTTTCGGTTTAGAATTTATTTTTTCCTTTTCAGTAGGGATTTTTGGACACTATCTTTTCCGTGAGAATTAATCGTAATAGATACGGATCTGAATAAGCGACTGGAACAAGGCTGTTTGTCAAAAGCATACGATTTCGAACTCGCGTAAATGTACATTTGCTAAATGCGATAGCATGAACGCTCTTCGAAAACATATGTTCGAAAGTGCTAAATGTTGCATTTTAAATACAGCAAAAACGCTGCATTACGATACACCTGCGCAGGAGATGATCACAGATATGATATTTCCATCCAACCAAGCAGCAAATGATCTAGCATACGAAAAACTCTGTGAGTATGGATCGGAAACTCGGTCTTTCCGACTATGCCCAACAGCTCGCCCATAACGCGGAGCGGAAACTAGGCCTTTCCGCCTGCCTCACATCACGGAATCCAGCGTCAGGGTGTGCATATTAATGACGGCGCGAACATGGATCGGAAACTCGGTCTTTCCGACTATGCCCAACAGCTCGCCCATAACGCGGAGCGGAAACTAGGCCTTTCCGCCTGCCTCACATCACGGAATCCAGCGTCAGGGTGTGCATATTAATGACGGCGCGAACATGGATCGGAAACTCGGCCTTTCTGACCGTGACTATCAAGTCGTGAGCAACGCGGAGCGGAAACAAGGTCTTTCCGCCCGCTGCACATAGTACATATGTAAACGTAGACTGGAGACTAGGCCTCGCCACCCACCCAACTAGTTAGACAATATAAATTTATATAGGTTATTTGATAGTTTTAGAAACATAAACAGCTTTGTAATTGAAAATTTAAACTTACATATACGCATACTTTGTTATATATCAAAAATATCTATCTGTACTTTTAGTCGCAAGACTCTAGCAAATAAATAAATAAATCGCGATCCATATCGCCAAATTTTTAAAAATGTTGAATTCTGGATCGCGGATCGCAATACCGTCAATAAATATTGAACGTGTAGCACTTTCAAAACGTGATCCATACATTTCGTCAGTACATCTTGTACTCTCATAATGCGAACATCAAAAACGTATTCACTATGCCTTCGCTAACGGTGCTTAAAACCTTTCAAAATTAAGTGAAAAAATTTTAATTAACATTGACAATTTTAAAATAATTGTAGAATGCATTATCTGTAAATTATTCATACAGAATAAAAATATTTTCTTGCGTCATAATAAGCGTTCAGCACAAAAATTATGCAAATACTGACGCGATAAATATTGAACATGTAGCATCTCGATCCAAATATCGTGATAATTACAGACCGTGCGACAGAGCCCATTGAGCTGACTCCCGGCAGTGTGTCGCACGGTCAGACAAGTGCTGCCGTTTGCTTATTTTCGAGCGAAATGAAAACCACAGTATACCAGTAGAAAAGGTTTTTGTTTTTGTAGCTGTTTCGTGGTGAAAGTCCTTGATGGGGTCCAAATTTCCCCACAAGAAATTGAGCGCATGGTTGCTTTTGCATTCCAAAAGAACGAATATTAGAAAACATTGAAAAAAAGTCTGAGATAATACAATTATATTCTACTAGAAATAAACTCGATAGTGTGCGCTAATTAGATAATGTGATAATCATGTTTAAAAACTCTTTTCAAGTCTTATTTTTCAGAAATTTATATTTTTAACATAATATTAAGAGAGCCGCACTGAGTTGTCAATAACACTTTGTTTAATACACCCATGATACAAATATTTAAAGGTAAAAGCGCTTGCTCAATTCGTCGGTCATCATTTCTTTTTGGAAGTTTGTCTATTTTATAAAATTGAAATTTTGAGAGCAACTCAAATGCCAAATAAAAGTAAAACCAAAAACAAATAGATGAAAATATTGAAATTTTCATTTATTTGAGACTGAAAATGAGAATGTATTTGTGAGATTGGAAATTTGAAAACATTTTTGTAATGTTAGCAAACTTCAAAAATGTTCAGGCTGCCTCTCAGCGGTTTTACCTTCAGATTTTGTATCATGGATACACCTCGAGATATCACTAACGAGTTTTCCTTTGTTTATTTTTACTTAAAGTCCTTAAATATGTATCTTGATTTCTGTAGAATACGTATTCATTTTTTTAACCTTTTTAAAAAAAGGGAGGACAGTCGGATCTACGTAACCAGAACGACCTGAATGAGCATTAAAGTCGGTTGTATTTTTTGCTCAAAATTACTTGTTATTATTCAGATACAGTTTCGCTACTATTTAGAGATTTCTCGACATACTTGTTCACATTACTGTTATTTATTATTTTTCTTATTAGTCGTTTATATGTTTAGGACTTACTGTGGGTGCTTTAAGATTCATGTTGTAAATATGTATGTACATATAAAAAACAATTGCGATATTTTATTTTATTTTAAATTATGAATTTTATTCGTGCAATTATTTATGTTTAATAGTTTTGAGATTTTTTGGTTCTGTTGTATTCTTTTATTGCATATCTTTAACTCTTTTACTTTAAGTTATAATGTTGAAGATAAGCCTTCTGCCTTTGTCAAGCACTTTAGCTAGGTGCGAGAAATTTAGCATATGCGCGTAAGAGCATAGGGTAGGTATAGGGCTGTGCTGCCGCGATTCTCCAACATCTTGTCAAAGGAGAAAATATATTGGTGGCGGAATCCATCGTAGTCCGATTTTTCATGAAATCTACAAAAAAGCGATCACTGAATCTGAACTGCTATGAACGTGTGTATTCAAAGCAAGCACTGCGTTCGTAGCTACTCGAATTTAATAGCATTTTCGTAGATTTCACGGAAAATCGGACTACGATGGATTCTATGACAGCCTTGATTAGTTCGTGCCAATATAGCAACTCAGTTACCAGCTTTCAGTTGCTAGTTGCCATCGGTAATACCATTTCAGCCACTGGCCAACCAACTGAAGTTCGGTTGTCCTCCGTAATCGACCCATAAAATCGGAATCGAATATGCATGCACGTTCTGCAGAACGGTAAATATTTTGTAAATGTGTGCTCTGTCCGCTAACGAATTCCAGCCATGTGTGAAATATCGTATGTGAAGCCTCCGTCTAACTTAACGATTGTCAAAGGCACGCCAGAAGATGTTTCATCATATGTTTTCGACCATCGTCTTCTTCGAGTAAGTTCATCGATTCCAAAAACTTTACAACCTCTATGTGCCAGCATCCCTTGGTGTTTTTGCCAATGACATGGCACTATTGCTCTGTTAATAACCAAATTTAGCCGCAGTTGCATTCACACGTGATATAATAGCATTTGTTCAGCTATCGAAATCATTACACCGACGGCGGTGGGCAGTACTGCTGGAACATATTTACCACAGCGGTGGTTGTGGCGTTTTGTTCTGCAACAATAGCCTGCAATGATGACATGTCATATAATGTCGATGAACAAAGATATAAAATTGAAAATGACTAACCTTATTCCCGGCCGATTGGGAGACCACCCTTGGTCACGACCAGAACGCATTTACCAAGAGGAAAAACCGCAGGGATTGCAGTAGTTCTTGCAATCACCGTTGATGATGCTGTGCTTGTAATTAATAGTCTGAAAAGGCAGAAAATTGCATTAATCAAATGTTAAACACATCAAATAAATAAATTTCAATAATTTGTTTACCATTTCAAAAACCGAATTACCAAGAAATAGAAACTCACCGCTTTGCGATACAGAAATAATAACCAACAGGGGTGCATTTTCTTGGTATACAACAGAAGCGCTCAGAGCAATCTGATCCACAATATTAT
>NW_016157358.1:141465-143201 GCF_001687245.7 Rhagoletis zephyria | reverse complement strand
GTATCGACTCCTCGAATAACGTCAGCTTTTAATACAAGTTTTTAATCCACTTTAATTACTTGGTTGTAATTCCGTTCTTGCGAGGGCTGATGAGTGTGGTTCGCTCCGTGTCCAGTCCCAAAAAGAAAATATATTTTTCTAGTCTCGTGGTATGTGACCACCGATTCATTTATCGTATGTCAGTGTGGGCGTTTTCATAGTGGCCATGTCAATTCGTGTCTATACCGATATGATGGTTCGCGTCTTGAATAACTATTGGTTACGTACATTCATCTGGCAATCCTCCCCATTTTGAAGTTTAGCTTTGACAGTTTTGTTATGTTTACATTTCTTATAATCGTTCTGATGTCTATTATTTGGGCAATAAAAAATAATAGATCAATACGAATGCCATAGTTTTTACCTAGCTCGTGGGACTACGCAAAATTTTGACAGCTTGTAAATATGTATACACATAAAGTTGTTGGCGGTAATAAGGAGTCAAAATTAAAATAGAGAAAAGAACAAAAAGCGTAGATTAGTTGTCAGTTATAAAATAAATCCAATTTATTTGCGAATATTTGTTTATTCTTTTTATTGAAAGGCAACCACTCGGAAAAGCTTGTGTTAATTATATTTATAACAGAACCTGGCAGCTCGCACGTTGTCTAAATTCTCAAGTAACATAAAGTCCACAAAAGAATAAGTACGCCATGTATAAATTTTAACAATACACAAAAATAGAGCTTTCGCACGAGTGTTTGTTTGGTTTTTCAACACCATTGATAATTTTCTTTTAATAAAATCACGATTTGACAAATGCTTAAATTTATTTATCTAATAATAATACAGCACACAACCCTGAAATCTAAGAAAAAGTCTGAGGAAGGCCATTAAATAGCAGCACACAACCCCGTGCCTTCCTCAGGAGTGAATATAACTACAACAACAACGACTACTACAACAACAACCCAAAAAGGTTGGTTACTGTCTATACTGTCACCCCTCAGTGGAAATTAATAGAGGCAAAAGGTGCCGTCACATTTCTTCCGGCAAATCCCCAGCCATGTTGTTGCATAGAATAAAGAAGTTGTGAGCATCAAATCTGGACTATTCATTTTATAAAATAGACAAACTTCAAAAAATAAATGATGACCGACGAATTGAGCAAGCGCTTTTACCTTTAAATATTTGTATCATGGGTGTATTAAACAAAGTGTTATTGACAACTCAGTGCGGCTCTCTTAATATTATGTTAAAAATATAAACAAACGATTCAAAATGCATAAAATTTTTTTTTCAATTTGACTATAGGATGGTTCTTCTGAGAGCAATATCAAATTCAATCACACTTTGTTAAATACATTTTGATCTCTACCAAATAATATACTCCTTCTGTAAATATTCTATGAAGTGTTCCAAAATTTGCTCCGAGCGCGTTCACTGTTGATCATTTGATTTAAATAGTTTGTCATACAATTAATACTATAGTTTGATCGGAGTTAATATATTCTTCAGTAATTAATTATATTATATTCAAACATAAGCTTATAAGAAATTTTTTAGTCTTAACATGCATATTTTATATCGTGTTCCAAAATTCGCTCCGAGCGTGTTCACTATTGATATTTTGATTCAAATATTGTTTGTCAAGCATTCAGTAGTGAAGTTTGATCGGAGTTTATATATTCTTCAGTAATTAATCATATTACATTCAAATATAAACGTATAATATGGTAGAAAGTTAGAAATTATTT
>NW_016157358.1:126738-135834 GCF_001687245.7 Rhagoletis zephyria | reverse complement strand
GAGCGAACCACACTCATCAGCCCTCGCAAGAACGGAATTACAACCAAGTAATTAAAGTGGATTAAAAACTTGTATTAAAAGCTGACGTTATTCGAGGAGTCGATACTCACACCTCAGTGGAAATTAATAGAGGCAAAAGGTGCCGTCACATTTCTTCCGGCAAATCCCCAGCCATGTTGTTGCATAGAATAAAGAAGTTGTGAGCATCAAATCTGGACTATTCATTTGACAGCAATTGAGTCACCATAAGCCGGTAATACAAAATCATTACAAGTAAGTCAGCCACTTTCTTGCCACCATCCATTGGAAACGAGCTATACATCAACCGTAAATAAAGATTCCTGCTTGGACCGACAAACCAAGGTCAAGCAAATCAGTATTCCTAACGCGAAATCTCAAAATTTTTGTTTGATTTTTCCAAGTTTTCTCTTTTGTATCAGTTGGCAAAGGCCCTCAGTGGCGGCGTTCCGAGAGTTAAGATAGTAATTTCATTTCAATTAGTACAAAAGTTCCATGGTGTAATTCTTGCTGTAAAACTTTTCACTTTTTTTTTTAAATTTTCATTTACCTCATAGTTGTCAAAAATTTGCAATCCGGAGTACTTTTCTATCAATTGGCACAGGCGTTTTGCGCAAATACGGTTATGAAATGCGTTTTAATTAAATCGTTTAAAAAATGAGTCATTTATGTATACCATTTTATGTGGAATTATTCAATAAATTTCGTTTTATACTATACTTTTTGAAAGTGTTTGGAGTTAATTATTTTTTGTTTCTCAAAAGCAACCCTGCGTGCTTAGAAAGCGAGTGTACCAATAATTTTATCCCTGCCATATTCATCCCCGAGGAAGGCAGTCGCCAAATTCACCCAAGGTTGTTTACTGGTTATATTGTGATCACAAGATTCACTAAATGTTTCCTTTTTGGTGCGAAAATGAAGATGCATTAAAATAAAGTTGTTATTTTCATAAAATATTTACTAAATAAATATCCGCCCATTCATTTATATGCGCTTTACAACTATACATGTGAAAATGAAAACCGAAATAACTTTATCCAAATAACCGATGGCAGATCGGAGATTTAATTTATTAGGCGTCTTTTTAGTAGCTTTCTGCGGAAAGTTGCTTTGTCATACTTACTACTTAACAAGAGTTTTAGCAAAAGGTTGTTGATTTTCGTTAAATAAATCATTTATTTTAAAGAAATTTTTATTTATTTTGAAGCTATATCTAATTTGCGAAAGTGAAGTAAAACAAAGTAAAATGAAGAGACGAAGTGAGGGCTTCCAAAGTGAAGTGCAAAACTTCAATTGAAGTGACAGCGGCAGCACTGGCACATGATCCAAATACACAAGATCTGACAAGATGAAGCAGAAGAAATAAGTAATTTTCTGGCTGACGTTTGTAATTTCGGCGCCATGTTATTTTCTTTGAAATGAACAAAAAGTAAGCAAAGAATCTGAAGACAAAGCATAAATAAAAATATTATAGCAATTTTTGAGCGCATGTTTGTGCTAACCAATTTATTACCTTTGTACTTGTTTGTGCAACCGATTACCGCGCATTTCATTATATTTAATTATATTTGAACAAAAAATTTATTGAGAATCGTTTGAAAATCACTAAAATGAACCGCCGCCAAAATACACATAAGGAAAGAGATGTAAAAACCAAAACAGAAATAGCAAACTTCCAAATTACGAGTGTCACACACTTTTTTCTCAAATGCTATTGCAAATGGCTGCTCATCAACCGGTGCCAGATCTGTTCCAATTGGTTCATGGCTCAGACTCAATTCTAAAAAAAATATGACTCAGTAACTCAATAAATAATCGCCACATAGTCAGTACTCAGATTAAAGAGTGAAAATAAAGACGAATAAATTTTGAAAAATTTAATATTTGTGAAATTTTATAATTTGTTCAACAGCTCTACAGCGCATACGAATTCATTTCCTCTTAAAGCCTGATATGCAGTTCAATGCGAGCGTGAGAGTGAGCTTTTTATTTTGACCAATATCTTCGTTTTTACTCAACTTTTGCTATAGTTGAGACATGAAAAGATAGAGAATTAAAATATCTTTCAGAATTATAGAATAAAAACTAATTTAAAATCCATAATATGCCTTTTATCGAGCTCACACTCAACTGTGTGCGTACGCAAAGCATTCGCATGTGAACGGCAAGTTTTGGCAGATGTGTGTGAGCGTCCATAAGAATACAAATTGAACCGTATACCAAGCTTTACAGATCTACAGCATAAACCAGCTCTACAGCCAGTGTTGCCAACTCTTTGGCATGGGAAAACGTCTCTCCTAAGCCCAAAATACAATAACGCAGTGGCAGTGGCAGAGGCAGTTTTTCGAAATCAGCTGTTTTTTTAGAAATTGTGGTGTCTAATGAAGCGACTCACAATACAGCAGTGGCAGCTAGCAGTACTGCTCAGTTTAGCCCAAATTCTAAATTCACTGCCACTGCCTTCATCGCAGCAAACTTCGCATGTTGAATTTGACATAAATGAAACGCAGCCAACATCTGTTGATGTCACTGGAGCCTAAAAGGCAACAACAACAATGTAAACAAACAAAAGCGAATGTCACAAAAAGCAGTCACTGATATCGCCGTATTGTGTTTGCTACGGCAGTGACTGCCAATATTAGCAGTAACAGCTGATTTTAAAAACTGTCACTGCCAGTGCCACTGCGCTATTGTATTTTGGGCTTAAGTCTGAAAAAAACGTAATTTCCTACCCAAAAACGTCTTTTTCAAATGTATGCACACAGAATTGTTCTTATTAAACTTTTATTGTATACAAAGGTACATAAGTATGTATGTAAGGTATATTAAAATGTCATTTCGACAGAGCACATTTAAAATTCCCTGTAAACTGGTTTGAGATCGTTAATTTAAAAGTCATTTTATACATAAACTTGTGATCAGCTGATTAATGGGCTGTTTTTGCTTACGCGTAAAAGCATATTTAACGCATTTAGCTCTAAATGTACATTTATCTATCCAAAATTTGTCACCTAAATGCAACTCCATTTCTGCATTAAGAGTCTAAATGCTAAAATCAACCCTGTGATCTTCAGAAATTTCCACGATTCGAACAGGGTTTAAAGATAAAAAGCGGCAACATTGCTTTTTCGCGTATACAGTTGCTACCTGCGTTTCAGTGATCGCCAATCGAGTTTTCATTTATTATTTTACATTATTTGGAAAAAGAAAAGTTGCGCAAATTCAACATCGATGTGATACTGATGGAAATCTGGCTCAATTTGTGATCAACTCTCTTTGTTTTTTCCTATTTAATTGAGGAAATTTCAATTGACAGCACCGACAAATGAAAATATACACACACAAATTTTCGGTTATGGTTAAAACAATTCAAGTTTCTGTATTGAATTTTTTGTTTAAAATTTCTTTTTCCCTTTTCAGTAGGGTTTTTTGAATATTATCTTCTCTGGGGGAATTAATCGTGATAGATACGGATCTGAATAAGCGACTAGAACACGGCTGTTGGTGAAAAGCATACGATTTCGAGCTCGCGTAAATGTACATTTGCTAAATGCGATAGCATGAACGCTCTTCGAAAACATGTTCGAAAGTGCTAAATGTTGCATTTTAAATGCAGTAAAAACGCTGCATTAGTCATAAACATTTTGACCGATTGTGGCTGTTTTTTTTTGTTTATTTAATGTTTACTATTTTTCCATAACAAACAAAACATAAATCCACATTTCAAACTTTGTGCAAAAATTATAAAAAATCTGCAAAGTTTGAGCTGGATTTTCAGCTTTTGAAGAATTTTTTTGAGTATGCAGTTTGATAGACCATTATTAAATTTCAAGGTAATAACTTGCAAGTTTTAAGTTGTTAAAGGATCGCGTTGACTTTGAATCATTTTTTTTTTCTTGTAGACATTTGTTAACGTGGTCGGTTGTCGAAAATATTTCAGCCCTTTTTCGTTCATTACAATTTCAATGAAGTCTTAAAAAAGTCGCCTAGTTTTCTGACCTTTTATGCTGCTACAGCTTGTTTGGTGCTTTTGCGAGCGTGCGTGTTGCAATTGATCAGCTCTTCCTGATTTGGATTTTAATGTGCAATTGCAAACATTGTAATAATGCAGCGTTTTTGCTGCATTTAAAATGCAACATTTAGCACTTTCGAACATATGTTTTCGAAGAGCGTTCATGCTATCGCATTTAGCAAATGTACATTTACGCGAGTTCGAAATCGAATGCTTTTGACAAAGAGCCGTGTTCCAGTCGCTTATTCAGATCCGTATCTATTACGATCAATTCTCACGTAGAAGATAATGTGCAAAAACCCTACTGAAAAGGAAAAAATAAATTTTAAACCAAAACTTCGATACAAAAATTTGAATTGTTTTAACCATGACCGACCATTTGTTTATGTATATATTCATTTGTCGGTGCTGTCAATTAAAATTTCCTCATTTTATTCATTTGTCGGTGCTGTCAATTAAAATTTCCTCACTTAATTAGGAAACAAAACAAACAGAATTGATCACAAATTGATCCAGATTTCTATCAGCATCACATCGATATTGAATTTTCTTAACTTTTCTTTATCCAAATAATGTAAAATAATAAATGAAATCTCGATCGGCGATCACTGAAACGCAGCTAGCCACTGTATACTCGAAAATGCAATGATGCCACTTTTTCTCATTAAACCATGTTCGAATCGTGGAAGTTTTGGAAGATCACAGTGTTGCCTTTAGCATTAAGATTCTTAATGCAAAAATGGAGTTGCATTTAGGTGACGAATTTTGTATGGATAAATGTACATTTAGAGTAGCATTTAGAGCTAAATGTGCTTTTACGCGTAAGCAAAACCAGCACATAAGCCTCATAACCTCAAGTGTTTACAAAACCAGACTTTGAACAGGGGATCCTTAGGCCGAGGCCACGCAATGAGCGGCAAAGCGGCGAACGGCTAAGCAGATGCATATAGGCTTTACGTGATTACCTGCCAAAAGCTTTAATCACGGTATCCGCATTTGGCACAACGGATTAATTTTTGCCTTAATCATTGCCCTGAAATGCAAGCATTTCAGTTCCAAAGGCAGTGTGGGAGGACACACTAACTACCTTGGTGAGGCCGAAACCTACCTAAAGTCTCTGCCGTTCTTTGGGTCCCGGCACCCGGTTGCAATGCAACTGCACATCAAACCCTTTTTGAGTTCTACCGCCTTTGGTATTAAACCACAGCCCCCGCGATACTCCCCGAAGGGCCATACCTCAGTGAACAGACTGGAGTAGTACTCACCAGCTAGACTTGCTTGACCAGCTAGAGTCACGCAACCTACTAAACATACCAGAATACACATGCTCAATCGTACAACTAAGAAGGTCTGCTTTTATCACATATTCACCAATCCACGGTTTACCTCAAATATTTACACCGTGTTTTCCACCTTTTCTCCACATTTTCCACAGTTCAACAGCTTTCAGCATTATCATCCAGCTCGTCTCGCTCCTCTCACAAGACTTACTAATCTAATCTCACCCCGGTGTCCCTATCCGGAGTGAAAATCGACTTTTAACCCTTTCAAGTCACTTGACTCACCTGATTCATTCTGCTCGTCTCGCTACCCTCGCAGGTCCTACTAGCCTTACTGGGTAACAAATTCCAGCCCGGGTGTACAATAGGCATGGAATTGCTACTTTTCAGGTTTTCTACACCTACTCAAGCAGCTTGATGAGCCACATTCTTCCTTGCAGAACTTCCCAGCTATATGATTTTACATGTGCATCTGGCCTGTCTTTCGACCTTGTTCGTCTCACTGCCTTTGCTTATCTAGCCAGCGAACACACTCCAGGGGCATCTGTTCGCCCGCGGTTCCTCTTTTGAAGTCTCAGGTATGACTTCAGAAAGCCGTAGACTCTTCTACCAATTGAGCCTCTGACCGACTCAGGATTGGTAGCCTTTGACTAGGGTACCCGGGATTGTGACACCCGTAGCCCCGCAATGCGGAACCCCCCTGGGCTCGTTTGTACGGTAATCTCCACATCGGAAACTGCGTAAGCACATGTCCTACGCAGGTTCCCATGCGGAGCATCCCTGCTAGTTCATGCCGACATGGAAACCCCTAAGGGCCCCCATGTCACCACTTAAGATCTAGCCCCACGACAAGGACACCAACGTTTCGCTAGATGAACGGCTGAGCAGCTTAATTAAAACATATGATACGCTTTTAATGTGGCCATGCTCTGAGCGGAATTTCTGAGCATCTGAGCGGCATTTTTGTATGGCGCCGCTCAACTGTTTGCCGCTTTGCCGCTCATTGCGTGGCCTCGACCTTAGTCCAAGAATCCAACAAAATATTTGCATCATATTTAAGTCATCTGTGTTCAAAGAATAAATAGATTTTGAAGAAGCTGCAGCAAAAAACAAAGCTTGTAAAGATTTATTAAGAAAATAATTCAAAATCAGTTCTACTTAAAAGATTTGGTAACGGAGAAAAATTACTGGGAAGTTAAAAAACGTGATTTTTTACACAAAAAACGTCCGAACGTCAACAGGATACAAAAAACGTCCAAATGACGTTAGAAACGTCTACTCTACACCCATTTGGAAATTTGGACACATTTTAAACTGCAATTTCCAAAATTTTTTCACATAGCTTATCTGCATAGTGAAATAAGATAAAGTGTGCCAGCCAGTTTGATGTACGCTTATTTAAAAAAAAATTGAATTTCGTCATCCGATGGACTGAAAACATTAGTACTGCCATGGCACAATAAGCATGGTAAGGTAGTTTGGAACTATTAATTTTCAAAAAAGAAAAAATAAAAATTTAGAAAGAGTTAATGTTTATTTAAAATAATAAAATGGTGTGGGGGATTCCAGATGTTTTAAAATATGAATGCGTTTGGAATGTCGTGAAAAAAGTATGCTTTTAAATGCCCAGTCAACAAAATTTCATCTCGCTTGCGAGAAATAAAAGGAGAACGCAAGCGAAATTTTCAAGCAGGACATAACTATATTTCAAAATGAAATTGTGAATTGCCATTTTAAATGGCAACGAGATTGTGAATGGCAATATTAGTGATGAGCGTTATGGTGATTGCATTTTTTTTTATCACCGGCGGGTAATATATCTCTATTGAACAATTCTAGTCATCTCATTTTATGTGATTTATTTTCATTAATATAAACTGATCTATCTACTGTATTAATTTTTTATCGTTATTGCCTTCATCTTTTAATATCCAACTCGCGACAAAGTGATACGGTTGTCCAGCTTGAGCTATTTATTTTATTTTATTATTCTTCAAATTAATTTTAATTATATTTTGATAAAAGTATAGCTCATTGTCTGACAGAAACCATAAAAATAAATCCAGAATTCGCAGAAATTTTGTGGGTAAACATTTTTTCACTTTCTTCCATATAACGAATGTTCGTATTTTATTTTATATAAAAGAAAATGCGTTACACCGTTTAGATTTTTTTGAAATTTGGGTTTATTTTTGTTAGACAATAAGCTATACATTTCTAGAGAAACAATTGACATTTATTTCAGAAAAATAAAATAAATTGCCCAAACCGGGTGACTGCGTCATTTTGTCGGGGGTGTGTTTTTTTAAATTTGGAATATATTGAAGAGATTACAATGATAAGTTACGTTAAATTAAGCCTACAACAACTGAAGCTGTACCATGAATTGAACAATAAACACACTTCAGTAGACAAACAAATTCTTTTTTTCTGTCAAACAGCCACTTTACGCACCTATTTACATATTTACTATTACTGCTGTCGCCCCGTTGTCGTAATTCGACCACCTAATTTTTTCATGCACTATCACTTTCTTTGTGGTGCTTTTTAGGTCCGTGAGCACCTCTTGATCGTCCACGTCACTAATAGTATTAGGTGGAGTGCTATCTTTTCCGTTAAATAATTTTATAATTCATAGGAGCAGTAGGGAGGAATAGATTTGTATGGGAATTCCGTTAGCGTATTTATATATAGATAGTAGATGGTGAAACCAAAGCAGGCATTCATTGGCTTATACAGAGATTGAAATAACTCGGCTCTGGAGCCATCTATCGTGTAAATTTTTGGCAGGTATATTTCTCTTGAAGGAGGATGGTTCCGTGCGCAGAAGTGAAAAACTTCTGACTGCCATTCACCTGGGAGTGGCCAGAAGCGATTCTTGTGCGTACGGTTCAAATCGCAGCTCACAATGTCCGGATATTTATATCCACGTATCCTCTGGGTAGCAACAAAACACCCGTTTGGGAGCGAGCTAAAGTGAGAAGGCGTAAAACTTCGCGTGCGCTGGGTTTGGGTCCCGCCACGTTAAAACCCCGCCCAATGAAAAAATCTAAAAAGCCTCGGATGAGACCCCCTTTTTCTGATGACGACCACGGCAAACGTATAAAGGACTATGTTTTAAGGGTATGCACCTGGAATATCCGGACCCTTAAGGGGGAAGGTGCCTCTGCCCGGCTGACATCACCGCCATCCAAGAAATGCGATGGACGGGGCAAGGAAAAATAAGCGTGAAGCCTTGCGACGTCTACTACAGTTGCCACGTAAAGGAGCGCAAATTCGGTGTTGGATTCGTGGTAGGAGAGAGACTCCGTCGCCGAGTACTGGCGTTCACCCCGGTGGACGAACGTCTAGCCACAATCCGCATCAAAGCTAGATTCTTCAACATCTCGCTCATCTGCGCCCATGCCCCGACGGAAGAGAAGGATGAGGCGTCCAAGGATCTCTTCTATGAGCGCTTGGAACGTACATATGAGCGCTGCCCCCGACACGATGTCAAAATCTTGCTTGGCGATTTTAATGCCAAGGTGGGCAAGGAAGGGATCTTTGGCGCCACTGTCGGAAAATTCAGCCTCCACGACGAAACATCCGATAACGGACTGAGGCTGATCGACTTCGCCGGGGCCCGAAACATGGTAATATGTAGTACTATGTTCCAGCATAAGAACATCCACCAAGCTACATGGCTGTCTCCACATCGAAAAACGAGAAACCAAATCGATCATGTTGTGATAGACGGAAGGCATGCTTCAAGCATTTTATACATACGTACACTCCGAGGGCCAAACA
>NW_016157358.1:116690-122727 GCF_001687245.7 Rhagoletis zephyria | reverse complement strand
TTTACAAGAGCGTACAATTGCTGGCGTATGCCGACGACATCGATATTATCGGTAAAAACAAGGGCTACGTCTGTTCTGCCTTCTCGGGATTGGATAGAGAAGCAAAGCGAATGGGTCTGGTGGTGAACGAGGACAAATCGAAGTATCTCCTGTCATCACACAAACAGTCAGAGCATACGCGTCTTGGCACCCACGTCACTGTTGACAGTTACAAGTTTGAAAAAGTAGACGACTTCGTTTTTTGGGAACCAGCATTAACACCAATAATAATATCAGCCTTGAAATCCAACGGAGAATCATTCTTGCCAACAAGTGTACTTTGGGCTGAGTAGGCAATTGAGAAGTAAAGTCCTCTCTCGTCGTACAAAGATCACAGTCTATAAGTCACTCATCATGCCTGTGCTGGTGTATGGTGCGGAGGCATGGACAATGAAAGCATTTGATGAGGCGGCTCTTGGAGTTTTCGAGAGAAAGATTCTGCGAAAGATTTACGGACCTTTACGCGTTGGTGATGGCGAATATCGCAGACGATTTAACGATGAGCTGTATGAGCTTTACAACGATATAGACATACTGCAGCGAATTAAAATTCAGCGGCTCCGCTGGCTTGGCCATGTCGTGCGAATGGACAGAAACGCTCCTGCTCTGAAAATATTCAACGCGGGCCGCAATGCTGGTAACAGAGGAAGAGGGAGGCCTCCTCTGCGTTGGAAAGACCAGGTGGAGAAGGACTTGGCTTCACTTGGCATTTCCAATTGGCGCCAGTTAGCACAGAAGAGAAATGATTGGCGTGCTGTTCTGGACTCGGCCAAAATCGCTTAGGCGGTTACAGCGCCAATAAAGAAGAAGAATAAGATATTTCTCTTGATGTTGGTAATACGTATTTTGAATTTGAAGCAAATCGGACCATAAACGAAGTTTTTCGGAATAACTCGACTCCTGCGCCACCTCTTTGAAACACCTTTCGAACAAAAGAGCAATCATTCAAATTGGTTGAGAAATATAGGAGCAGTAGGGAGGAAAAGATTTGTATGGGAATTCCGTTAGCGTATTTATATATAGATAGTAGATGGTGAAACCAAAGCAGGCATTCATAGGCTTATACAGAAATGGGAATAACTCGGCTCCGGAGCCACCCATCGGGTCCATTTTTTGCAGGTGTATTTCTCTTGATGTTAGTAACGCGTATTTTGCTGCAAAAATACATAGCTTGTAAAGATTTATTAAGAAAATAATTCAAAATCAGTTCTACTTAAAAGATTTAGTAACAGAGTAAAATTACTGGGAAGTTAAAAAACGTCATTTTTTACACAAAAAACGTCCGAACGTCAACAGGATACAAAAAACGTCCAAAAGACGTTAAAAACGTCTACCTGGCAAAGCTGTCTACAGCGCATACCAACTATAATCTAGGGATGCAAAAAAGCATCGATGCATCGGAAACATCGATGTTTGCTATTCAATGTATCAAACAAAACCATTGTTTTGGACCTTTCGATATACATCGATATATCGATGTATTTTTTTCGATACATGGGCGCGTATTCATAGTCCAGCAACTAAGTCCAAACTAACAAAGTTGCAACTTAAATTTAAGTACCAACTTAAAATTTACCCCTATTCATAGCCGCACTTCAGACTTCTAATAAGTAGTTTCGACTTAGTTTACGATATAGCAAAACGAATGTGAAAATGTATCGATTTTTCTTTACGATATTTTGGAAAAATTACATTTTTATTAAGTAATGTCAAGTTTGATCATCCGTTTATGTAATTTTTATTTTCATTGCATGATTATGCAAAAGAATAAGGTATCATTTTCTTGTTAATTGTGTGAAATAGCCAGAACAACCGCAGTGATGTGAAGTCGATGTTTATCGAAGCATGCTGTGAAACATACAAATAGTAGATATCTAAATGTTATGCACAAATTTACTTTAAAAGAACTAGCGTGAAACTGACTTATTATTTGAGAATTTAACTAAATTATTCCAATTATAAAATTGTGATGTAGCTTTATTTATTTATCGAATTGTAAAACGCATTTAATTTCATCTTCCGATTAAAATGGATCGATCTTTGTAAATTTTAATTGGAGATTATTCAATATTACCAAATTCACCCTCTACCAACTTAATTTTTACATATTTCGTCTGTTTTCCCTTAATTTGATAAAATACTTCTTCCTAGTTACGACTTAGTTGCAGCTGCAGCCGAAACTAAATTTTAAGTTGGTACTTAGCGAAACTAAGGCGACTATGAATAGCTTTAGGTGTGACTTAGAATAGTTTCGACTTAGTTGAGTACTAAATATGACTATGAATATGCGCGATGGACTTTTGTGTACAATGTACACTGTACATACTAAAACTATTTTCTATGTTTCAAAACTCTTCGCTCTAGGAACTATTCTAAATGTGGATTTTTTACTATTTATGCACTATTAGAATATACATTCTATTCATATTAGCCAAAATGTTATTGCATTAATAAATTCTTACTTTATATGATATTGCCACTCTACAACCATTTGGAAATTTGGACACATTTTAAACTGCAATTTCCAAAATTTTTTCACATAGCTTATCTGCATAGTGAAATAAAATAAAGTGTGCCAGCCAGTTTGATGTACGCTTATTTAAAAAAAATGAATTTCGCCATGCGATGGACTGAAAACATTAGTACTGGTTGGAACCATTAATTTTAAAAAAGAAAAAATAAAAATTTAGAAAGAGTTAATGTTTATTAATGTTTCTACTTAGGGTAGCAGAGTTGAGTGTAGGGTCTGTACGAGACCTTTGAATCCGTCAAATTAAAAGAAGGTGGTTGGTTTTTGATACAATTCAACTTACAAAAATATTTATTAAGTTTAGATTTATGTTCACAACACGTTTTAATGGATTTCGGGAACGATTGCAGAAAGTTTCAATTAATGGAATGCAATGATTAGCCAGAGTGGCGTTAATGTAAAATTGAACAATTTCAAAATGCGATACAATAATTAGCCAGAGTGGCGTTCGTGGAAAATATGTAAAGTAAGGTTACAATGCGATGCGGCGGCGGCGGTGGTCGTACCAGAAGTGACAAATTCAAAAATATACAAGGCGGACTCGAGCCACCCGCTTACAACTACAAAGCTACAAATTTAAATTCATTTCAAAATGGTATAAAATTAGGCGTTGCCACCGCACGCCGATTAAATAACAAATTCATATAATTTAGTCGTCGAAGTCGATGAGGTTACCCATGTCCTCGACATGCCGGCCCGCCTGCACCGGTGCTAGGTGAAGTAACTCTTGAAGCTTCTCGAGGGTCACCCTGGCCCGGTCGAATAAGTCCCGAATGCGCCGTTGAACTTGGTTGCGGCCACCTGGGGCCCGACTTGCTGGCGATTTGACCACACGGCTGGCGAGTGTGGATGGTCCGCGGGGGACTTGTGTACGTGACTTGGCGCGGCGATGGCGTTCCGGTGGCGATGCCGTTGGACGATGCAGCATGGTGTGGTGTGCCATCCCACACCGGTGGCAGCTGTCAGCTGAGCTACATGCGCCTGTGGTATGCGAGGTGGCCAAACAATTAACA
This sequence comes from Rhagoletis zephyria, assembly GCF_001687245.7. Lineage (NCBI taxonomy): Eukaryota > Metazoa > Arthropoda > Insecta > Diptera > Tephritidae > Rhagoletis > Rhagoletis zephyria. The sequence goes on along the minus strand of NW_016157358.1, from coordinate 119,145 downwards.
CAATATTTGTGTATCCGCGCGGATTCATACCGCTCATCGGGCGTCATAGCGCGGAACGCGTGACAAAATCTAAGCGGGTGGTAGCGGCAGCACAAGCGGCATTGGTTGACTTCCATCTCACGTCTGTCCATCTGTGGAGAAACCGTCGAAAAAATGAATTAGTCACGTCATTTTTAGAGCGAACTGGGGGTGCATATATGGGAACTAGAGTGGGTGACAGCATGAAGGGCGGATAGAGAGATTCTACAGAGTGGGCAATAGACATAGCTTTGCAATATTGCGCGTGATGGTTCCGGCTTGGGTGTGAATATCCGCTACGCGAACATTTGCATCTTGACCTGGGTGAAGTTTCACAACGCGCCCGAGTCTCCACTCGTTAGGGGGTAGAAGGTCGTCCTTGACTACAACGAGGTCTCCTTCCTTAATGTTAGGTTCTTGTCGCTTCCACTTATGCCGTTTGTGGAGTTCTTTTAGATATTCATTTTTCCAGCGATTACTGAATTGCTGATGAATAACCTTCAATTTTTGCCATTTGTTCGTCAATGAGAGGGTTTCCGAGTGGGGTTCAGGCAAAGAGAGTAGTGGGGCACCACGTAAGAAATGTCCTGGCGTTAACGCCAACAGATCAGTGGGATCCTGAGACATTGAGGAGAGCGGCCTTGAATTCAACACCGCTTCAATTCGGATAAGGAGGGTGGTGAATTCTTCGAAGGTGAACTTGTGATTTCCTGCGACCTTCGTAAAATGAATTTTGAAGCTTTTTACAGCAGCTTCCCATAGCCCGCCCATGTGAGGAGCATATGGTGGGATGAACTGCCATGAGAATCCGTGGGTTGCGTATTTTTCAGCGATATCAGTAGCCGATTCTTTGAGAAATTGGGAGAATTCTCGTTGCAGCGTTCGCTGCGCCCCTACGAAAGTTTTTCCGTTGTCGGACATGATTTTATTGGGGATTCCACGGCGGCCGATAAATCGGGTGAAAGCTGCTTTGAACGCTTCAGTGGTCAGACTTGAGCATAATTCTAAGTGTACTGCTTTGGTTGAGAAGCACACAAATACACACACATACGCCTTTGCGTGAGGAGCTCGTCGGAGGGTAGATGTTTTCACCAGAAATGGTCCAGCAAAGTCAACACCTGTGGTATGAAAGAGGAGTGTATAGGTAGATCGTTCAGGGGGGAGCGCGGCCATTATCTGTGAACGTATCCTTTGTTTATAGATTGTGCATACCTTGCACTGAAAAATACATTTTTTTATCTTTTGCTTCAACTTGGGGATATAATATTCTTGCTGCACCATTCGAATCATTAGTTGTTTGTCAGCGTGGAGAAGCGTTGTATGGAGGAAGTCGAGCAGCAGAGCACAGAGCTTGGAATTTTCTGGAATTATGATCGGGTGACGTTCATTGTAACTGAGAGCTGCGTAAGCTAAACGTCCATTCACGCGCATAATTCCAGCTCGATCCACCATCGGATTCAGAGTCAGTAAAGGGCCTTTTTTGCTAATAGATTTCCCTGCATTTAATGAGCTGACTTCGTTGATATAGTACTGGCTTTGGGTCTGACCGATAATGCGTAGTTTGGCTTGATTTATTTCCTCGTGCGTTAAGGGGAGAGAAGTGGGTATCGGCTGTTTTCTCGCTGCGTTTATAAACCGATACATAGACGCGATTACTCGCAATGCTCGAGCAAAGGAGGAGAACCGCTCAAGTATGTCCACCGATTCAATCGTGTGCAGGGACTCAATACGTCGTTGTTCTGGGGGTGACGAATGTGGAGATGGGTTTTTTGGCCACGAAGTGGGGAGTTTTTGCAGCCATTCTGGGCCATTCCACCATAATGCGCATGTCGCGAGATCTTGGGGATGGCATCCGCGGGTACCTAGATCGGCAGGATTCTCTGCACCAGGTACATGCCGCCAAGTAGCATTGCTCACATTTTGGAGTATGAGCGAAATTCTATTGGCAACATAAGTTTTCCAAGTGTGTGGCGGTTTTTCTAACCACGCCAACACAATGGAAGAATCTGACCAGAGGTATAAATCATGAGCAGGCAAATCTAGTTGCGAGTGGAGTTGATTAACCAGCTTGGAGAGTAGGACGGCTCCACAGAGCTCAAGTCTGGGGAGGCTGACTGTTTGCAGGGGGGCTACCTTACTTTTAGCTGCGAGTATGTGTGACGAGAAGGAGTTTTCGTCAATTTGTACTCGGAGGTAGACACAGGCGCAATAAGCTTTTTCAGAGGCGTCTGAAAACCCGTGTACTTGTACACGGTGAGTAGGGGAGAATTGCACCCAGCGGGGAATAACAATTTCATTAATAGCGGGGAGATTTTCGCGCAGAGTGTTCCATTTGTGGAAAGCGCTGGGTTTTACTTGCTCGTCCCAGTCAGTGCCTTCCATCCATAGTTGCTGAAGGAGCATTTTGGCGGAAATCATTATTGGCGTTAGCCATCCT
>NW_016157358.1:110052-113395 GCF_001687245.7 Rhagoletis zephyria | reverse complement strand
TTTTTTTTTTTTTTTAACTTGTCTTCACTGTCTCTTTTTCTTTTTCCTGAAATCCGCACTTTCTCTGCCGTCTTTTCTTCACTGCCGAGTTCGCTTATCACTTTTTAATTAACTTTTCGTTTCTTGGTCAAGGGTATTTTTTTTCGCGCACAGCCTAATGCTCCACTGTCGTGCTTTACTGCAGTTTGTTTCACGTTGTTGTTTTTTGTTTCCACTTAATTTAAGTTAGATAGCCTTTTTTTCCTCGCGTTTGCGAACCGCGTGAATTTATTTAGTTATTTTAGTTTAGTTTTTTTTTTTTTGTACTGACCGCTTTTTATCGACTGCACTCCACCGAACGAACCGCACCAACTGACCTCGTTTGAAAAACTGAAAAACTTCTTTTTGCTCGCTCACCGGCAATAGCAAAGCGCGTACATATGCTTATGTACTTATCTATGTATGTGTTCTTTTGCTCACTTTTGGTCGCGGGTTGCCTTTTTGACGAAAAGGACCATGTTTCTACTTAGGGTAGCAGAGTTGAGTGTAGGGTCTGTACGAGACCTTTGAATCCGTCAAATTAAAAGAAGGTGGTTGGTTTTTGATACAATTCAACTTACAAAAATATTTATTAAGTTTAGATTTATGTTCACAACACGTTTTAATGGATTTCGGGAACGATTGCAGAAAGTTTCAATTAATGGAATGCAATGATTAGCCAGAGTGGCGTTAATGTAAAATTGAACAATTTCAAGATGCGATACAATAATTAGCCAGAGTGGCGTTCGTGGAAAATATGTAAAGTAAGGTTACAATGCGATGCGGCGGCGGCGGTGGTCGTACCAGAAGTGACAAATTCAAAAATATACAAGGCGGACTCGAGCCACCCGCTTACAACTACAAAGCTACAAATTTAAATTCATTTCAAAATGGTATAAAATTAGGCGTTGCCACCGCACGCCGATTAAATAACAAATTCATATAATTTAGTCGTCGAAGTCGATGAGGTTACCCATGTCCTCGACAATTAAAAATAATAAAATGGAGTGGGGGTTCCAGATGTTTTAAATGTGAATGCGTTTGGAATGTCGTGAAAAAAGTATGCTTTTAAATGCCCAGTCAACAAAATTTCATCTCGCTTGCGAGAAATAAAAGGAGAACGCAAGCGAAATTTTCAAGCAGGACATAACTATATTTCAAAATGAAATTGTGAATTGCCATTTTAAATGGCAACGAGATTGTGAATGGCAATATTAGTGATGAGCGTTATGGTGATTGCATTTTTTTTTATCACCGGCGGGTAATATATCTCTATTGAACAATTCTAGTCATCTCATTTTATGTGATTTATTTTCATTAATATAAACTGATCTATCTACTNAATTTAAATTCATTTCAAAATGGTATAAAATTAGGCGTTGCCACCGCACGCCGATTAAATAACAAATTCATATAATTTAGTCGTCGAAGTCGATGAGGTTACCCATGTCCTCGACAATTAAAAATAATAAAATGGAGTGGGGGTTCCAGATGTTTTAAATGTGAATGCGTTTGGAATGTCGTGAAAAAAGTATGCTTTTAAATGCCCAGTCAACAAAATTTCATCTCGCTTGCGAGAAATAAAAGGAGAACGCAAGCGAAATTTTCAAGCAGGACATACCTATATTTCAAAATGAAATTGTGAATTGCAATTTTAAATGTAAACGAGATTGTGAATGGCATTATTAGTGATGAGCGTTATGGTGATTGCATTTTTTTTTTATCACCGGCGGGTAATATATCTCTATTGAAAAATCCTAGTCATCTCATTTTATGTGATTTATTTTCATTAATATAAACTGATCTATCTACTACATCTTTTAATATCCAACTCGCGACAAAGTGATACGGTCGTCCAGCTTGAGCTATTTATTTTATTTTATTATTCTTCAAATTAATTTTAATTATATTTTAATAAAAGTATAGCTCATTGTCTGACTGAAACCATAAAAATAAATCCAGAATTTTTAGAAATTTTGTGGGTAAAAATTTTTTTACTTTCCTCCATATAACGAATGTTCGTATTTTGTTTTATATAAAAGAAAATGCGCTACACCGTTTAGATTTTTTATTTATCTTTTTGAAATTTGGGTTTGTTTTTGTTAGACAATAAGCTATACATTTCTAAAAAAAACAATTAAAATTCATTAAATTCAGAAAAAAACAATAAATAGCCCAAACCGGGTGACTGCATCATTTTGTCGGGGGGTGTGTTTTTTTAAATTTGGAATATATTGAAGAGATCACAATGATAAGTTACGTTAAATTAAGCCTACAACAACTGAAGCTGTACAATGAATTGAACAATAGACACACTGCAGTAGACAACAAAAAATGTTTTTTCTGTCAAACAGCCACTTTTCGCACCTATTTACATATTTTCACAAAGGGGGCGTTCCCATAAAAGCCTCGTAAACTTACGAGGTTTACAAGGTTTAAGACTTTATGAGTTTAAGGGAATCTCCTAAATGTTAATGTACTTAATAAATAAAATACTAGTGTCGCCCCGTTGTCGTAATTCGACCACCTAATTTTTTCATGCACTTTCACTTTGTTTGTGGTGCTTTATAGGTCCATGAGCACCTCTTGATCGTCCACGTCACTAATAGTATTAGGTGGAGTGATATCTTTTCCATTAAATAATTTTATAATTCATAGGATCAGTAGGGAGGAATAGATTTGTATGGGAATTACGTTAGCGTATTTATATATAGATAGTAGATGGTGAAACCAAAGCAGGCATTCATTGGCTTATACAGAGATTGAAATAACTCGGCTCTGCAGCCATCTATGGCAGGTATATTTCTCTTGATGATGGTAATACGTATTTTGAATTTGAAGCAAATCGGACCATGAACGAAGTTTTTCGGAATAACTCGACTCCTGCGCCACCTCTTTGAAACACCTTTTGAACAAAAGAGCAATCATTCAAATTGGTTGAGAAATATAGGAGCAGTAGGGAGGAAAAGATTTGTATGGGAATTCCGTTAGCGTATTTATATATAGATAGAAGATGGTGAAACCAAAGCAGGCAGGAATAACTCGGCTCCGGAACCACCCATCGGGTCCATTTTTTGCAGGTGCACCCAGAAAAAGGTTTAGTTATAATAACCAAGATTTGGTTATAGTGATCAAGTGGCATAGTTGGATATGGCGAAATAAATATATAGTTCACGAAAGTCTGCAATTTACTTAAGACTTCTAGTTGGGACAAATGTATATTTGTTAATAATTACAAAACGACTACCTTGATTGGACAATATTGTTAGTTGAATAAAATCATTGTTGAGCAAATATAAACAATGCTTTGGTTGATACAAGTTTT
>NW_016157358.1:83362-110027 GCF_001687245.7 Rhagoletis zephyria | reverse complement strand
CAATTAATCTTGTGAACTTGCCGTAGACTTGAATCAGCTAACCGTTTATTATTGGGAAAAAAGTTTCAGTTTGACACAAATAAAAATTTACTCGATGTTTGTTGTGTTTACTTTCTTCTTTTATTTGCATATATTAAGCATAAAAATACGTACATATTTACATAAGTTAGTTACTAAAGTAAATAATACATATGTATATGGTGGTAAGAATTTCCTAAAAAACAACGATGAAACAGGAACAGTCGTGCGAAAACCCAGGTCAATATCTGCTGGAAGTATACTGCTTTGCTTTTTCCTTAGCTAAATAGACACTTTCAAATTATAATTCACATGAATTATATATCCACTGAAAAACCCCGGTTGGCATCGAACTTTATATTTTTAATTAAACTTTAAACTATGCGCGCACCGAAACAACCGGCGATGATAGCAAAACTGAAACTGTGACAAACAAGTATGGGCATGTCATAGCACACATGGCGCAGCGATCGACATGCCATAGCTTACTGAGCGCTCTGGGACCACATGCGTGTTTCACCCATATACGAACAGCGGTAGCGGAGCAATGATTTCCACGCACAATGCAATGGTCGGCATACTAGCGCATTCAAACGATTCAATAAGTGGGACTGTGTGCATTGCTCAGCTGGCGCTCTTCGTATGTGCTCAGAGAGCGCTTAGCATTCTTTAGGGGTGGCTCACAAGCATGAATATGTTCCACTCTCAAACCAAATCGTGGTTGCCTCAACTAAGATTTGGTAACTATGACTAAACCACGTGTTGAAAGAAAGCTTATCTGCATTAGCAGAGCTTAATAACATCCTTTTATGAACCATACGTTAAGTTGAATGGAATTTGTAGAAATATGCTTCAAAGAAATATTTATTAGTATTAACCAAACCCTTCAACTAAATTAACGATTTGTTACAACCTAGATGAATATTAGAAGCTTTAATATATTTAGTTATAATAACCAATCGATGGTAATAGTTCCCAATCCTTGGTAACAGTTCCCAAATATTGTCAAAATTCGGGAACTAAATATCTTTAGTTGTCGAAACTAATCCTTTTTCTCAGTGTGTATTTCTCTTGACGTTAGTAACGCGTATTTTGCGTATTTTAAGCAAATCGGACCATAAATGAAGCTTTTCGGAATAACTCCAGTCTCTGCTCCACCTACCGGAAAAACAAACAAATTTGAAGGAAATCGAACCATAAATTTCCTGAATAACTCCTTATCTGTATTAGCAGAGCTTAATGACATCCTTTTATGAACCATACGTTAAGTTGAATGGAATTTGTAGAAATATGCTTCAAAAAAATATTTATTAGTATTTACCAAACCCTTCAACTAAATTATAGATTTGGTACAACCTAGATGAATATTAGAAGCTTTAATATATTTAGTTATAATTACCAACCCATGGTTATAGTTCCCAATCCTTGGTCACAGTTCCCAAATATTGTCAAAATTCGGGAACTAAGTATCATTAGTTGTCGAAACTCATCCTTTTTCTCAGTGTTCCAGGTGGAACAACTAATGCTCAGCTGGCGCTCTTCGTATGTGCTCAGAGAGCGCTCAGCATTCTTTAGGGGTGGCTCACAAGCATGAATATGTTCCACTCTCAAACCAAATCGTGGTTGCCTCAACTAAGATTTGGTAACTATGACTAAACCACGTGTTGAAAGAAAGCTTATCTGCATTAGCAGAGCTTAATAACATCCTTTTATGAACCATACGTTAAGTTGAATGGAATTTGTAGAAATATGCTTCAAAGAAATATTTATTAGTATTAACCAAACCCTTCAACTAAATTAACGATTTGTTACAACCTAGATGAATATTAGAAGCTTTAATATATTTAGTTATAATTACCAATCGATGGTAATAGTTCCCAATCCTTGGTAACAGTTCCCAAATATTGTCAAAATTCGGGAACTAAATATCTTTAGTTGTCGAAACTAATCCTTTTTCTCAGTGTGTATTTCTCTTGACGTTAGTAACGCGTATTTTGCGTATTTTAAGCAAATCGGACCATAAATGAAGCTTTTCGGAATAACTCCAGTCTCTGCTCCACCTACCGGAAAAACAAACAAATTTGAAGGAAATCGAACCATAAATTTCCTGAATAACTCCTTATCTGTATTAGCAGAGCTTAATGACATCCTTTTATGAACCATACGTTAAGTTGAATGGAATTTGTAGAAATATGCTTCAAAGAAATATTTATTAGTATTAACCAAACCCTTCAACTAAATTAACGATTTGTTACAACCTAGATGAATATTAGAAGCTTTAATATATTTAGTTATAATTACCAACCCATGGTTATAGTTCCCAATCCTTGGTCACAGTTCCCAAATATTGTCAAAATTCGGGAACTAAGTATCATTAGTTGTCGAAACTCATCCTTTTTCTCAGTGTTCCAGGTGGAACAACTAAAGAATCCTTCAACTTAGAACTCTTACTGACTCTTACTGGGTCCTTCTGTAAAGATGGACTGTAGGTTTTGTGAGTGTAATGATAGTCGTTATATCTGCAATGATAGTCGCTGTATCAGTTCAATCGCTTTATTTATACAAAGTAAACATATTTCAATAACTATATAAAAATGTCTCTTCTAGTCTTTCAACTCGGCGCCGCGTGGTTCGATCAAAGAATCTAGAACCTGCTCATCTGTCATTTTTGTTCTCGTGTTGTTGCCTCTTTAGCTTCGTATTTTGGGGTTGCCACAAGAATTCATATTATGAGCTTTCTCGGAGCCTTGCGTTCTCTGCGTGATCTTTGACTTGGTTGGCCTTCTTGTTGACAGTTTTCGAAATCGGTCTTCCGACGGGGTGGCACTTTCTTCGGCTTGTGGATTTTGTATGGATTCTTCTTGACTTGACTGCAGATGAGACTGTGGTTCCTGAGGTTTTTGTTGAGGTGGTTCTATCGGGTGGTCGTTTGTCATTTGAAGGTGAGGCTGAGGTTCTTGCAATTTCTGTTTGTTGGTGTTTGGTTTCATTATGTGGATAGTGTTTCGGATGTATAGTTTTTTTTGCGCTTATTATGAATGATCGTTCGGATACTTTTTGATCGATTTTCCCTTTAACCCAGTTTACTTTAGAATTTCGCTTTATGTATACATTGTTTCCTATTTTTAAATCTTTCTCCTTTTGTGTTCCTTTGTCGAAGTATTTTTTGTTATACATGCGTTGATATTTTATTTGATTTGGTACGTCCGGTATTTCTTCCTGGTTCAGTTTTGTGGCTGGAATGTCACATATTAGCCATCTGCAGAATAAGCGTTTGGCTGGGCTGAAGCCGATTTTGTTTGGTGTATTTCTCCAAATTAGTAATGATTTGTAGAAGCCTGAGTTTGAGGCTAAGGCCTTTTTCAGCAGTTGTTTTGCGATTTTTACGGCCGATTCCGCTTTCCCATTCGCTTGTTGGTGATGTGGGCTAGATGTTTGATGATTGTATTCCCATTTGTCAGCAAAGTTCTTGAACTCTGAGTTGGTCCCATTATCTGTAATGCCTTTGCTGGGTATGCCATGTCTGCTAAAATTCTTTCTGCATATGTTTATTTCGAAAAAGTCTGAATAGTGATCCACGGTGATCAGAAAATATTTTGTTATCTTTTTCGTCGGCAACTCGAAGACGTCAATGGAAACGATTTCAAATGGAGTGCGCGGAATTTTTAGTGGTTCTCGTTGCTGTTGTCTGGCAGAGGCGTTGCTAATTTCGCATGCTTGGATCATCTGTTTGATTTCGTCGGTGATGCCTATCCAATATACGGTTTCTCTTGCCAGTTTTAGTGTTGATTCGATGCGTAGGTGTAGTTGGTGAAGTTTATTCAATATTTCGCGTCTCATTTGTTGTGGTACTATAAGCCGACTGCCTTTGAAAACCAAATTGTTGCTTATGACTAATTCGTCCCTTCTTTTCCAATATTGTTTGATGCCATCGTTTGTCTTGACTTGTATTCGTTCCAACCGTCCTTTATCGTTTTTATTAACCTTTGCACAACGTTGTCTTCAGCTGTAGCTTGTTGTAACTTTTTTGTTGTTGTTGAACTGATGGGCTTGTGTTCGATGTCATTAACGTTGTTAAATTGTTTGAACTCTTTGCCGATTTTGTAGATTTCGACGCAGATTTGAAAATTACAGTCGGATAAAAGCATTTCAGCACCTTTTTTGTATTTGATTGTATTTTTGTAGTTCGTGTCGGCTAAATACATTTCAGCACCTTTTTTGTATTTGAATGTATTTTTGTAGTTCCAGAATCATTCGTTGTAGGGTTTTCAAAATTGGCTTTTTGAATATGTTTTTAGTGGTGAGTTATCGGTCTCGATGGGTTTGTCTTTTCCCCCGCAAATATATTGGTGAAATCGCCTTCATGCAATTTAACAGCCAGCATTTCTTTTTCTATTTGCGCATAGTTTTGTTGTGTTGGTGTTAGTGTTTTTGAAGCATATATTATGAGGTGTCCATTTTGTAGCAACGCACTACCTAACGCAAACGACGATGCGTCGGTCTGTATAATAACTGGTTTGTGGACGTCGTATTATTTTAAGACCGGCGTTTCTGTTATGATGGTATTTAGTTTTGCGAATGCTGCGGCCTGTTCGTCTTCCCATACGAAAATGTTTTTCACGCGTGTCACTCATCGTAAAGGTTCGTTATTTCGGATAGGTTTTTTATGAATTTGCTTAGGTATCTTACTAGCCCTACAAACCTTAGTGTATCCTTTTTGTCCTTGGGTGTAGGCATCTGTTTTATAGCTGAAATTTTGCTCGCGTCTGGTTTCATGCCTTCGCTTGAGAGTATGTGCCCGAAGAACCTAATTTCGCTTTGACAGATCTTTACTTTGTCCTGGATAATTTTGAGTTTTTCTTGTCGCAGACGTTTAAGTAGTTGCTCTAATTTCTTGTTATGGCCTCTTGTCGCGATTTATTTGTTCTCACCTTGGCCAAATACTAGGATTTCGTCGGCGATACAAACAACGTCCTTTAGACCGGATATTATTTGGTTTTGTCGCATTTGAAAGATTTCCATTGCGGGTTTTATACCGAACGGAACGCGTTTGAACTTATATTTGCCATATGGAGTCCAGAACGATGTACGTTTGCTGCTGTTTTCATCCAGTGGCAGTTGCCAGAAGCCATGTTTGGCTTCCAATATCGAAAAGAATTTCGCATCTGCTAGTTCTGCTGGAATATCTTCTACGGTTGGTAGTTGGTACTTTACATCTTTGAGTGCTTCGTTTAGATGTTTTGGATCGATGCATATTCTCAGTTTGTTGTGTTTTTTTACTAGGACAAGATTGCTGGACCATTCTGTACAGTCTGGTAAAGCATTGTTCACTTAAAATCGGTACGCGTTCCAGCAATTCCTGTACGGCAATTGTTTGAATGTATTTAAAAGTTGCAATGCAGATCGTTAGACAATAGACCTACCATAATGAGCTTGAAATTTCATAGTACTGGCTTCTAATTTGACAGTTTTATTAGCGTTGGAAGTGGCTGCTCAAAAAATAACGTTGAATGAATTCGTTGAAAATCCGACACTCTCGAGATCAAAAATTAAATTAAAATTAAATATGCCAAAAACTTTTAATTTTCCTCAAAAAATCAATGAATGGATTCCTTCTGCTTAAACTAACAGAGTAAGCTAATCATCAAAAAAAAAAATCATTTCGCACCAGCTTAAGGATAAGGTTCTTTAAATGAATTATAAAAATAAAATAATGTAAAAAAATATTTTTTAAAAACAAGCTTTTATTTAACATGTACAATCAAAGGAATAAAATAAAGTAGTGTAACAAAAGATTTTTTAGCAAGAAAATTTTGTCAAAACTGCACTAAAACGAATAAAATAAAATAAGTTAAGGTCTCGTTAAAGTTACTAAAAGCCATTTAGTGAAAGGAGTTATTCAAACTCTAATGAAAATTACTAACAATTTGTACTAATTTACTTCGTTTTTAAAAAAGCTTGTCGGCGAATTCAGCGTACATGCATAATTGGTTAGGTATGTATGTATATGTATGGATGCAGATATTTAATTGCCGGTTTGCTATTCGCGCGACAAGCTTTTTTAAAAACGAAGTAAATTAGTACAAATTGTTAGTAATTTTCATTAGAGTTTGAATAACTCCTTTCACTAAATGGCTTTTAGTAACTTTAACGAGACCTTAACTTATTTTATTTTATTCGTTTTAGTGCAGTTTTAACAAAATTTTCTTGCTAAAAATCTTTTGTTACACTACTTTATTTTATTCCTTTGATTGTACATGTTAAATAAAAGCTTGTTTTTAAAAAATATTTTTTTTACATTATTTTATTTTATAATTTTTAGTCCATTTATAAAAGCGTTGTATATTAAAAAGTTTTATTTTATTTTATGTACAAAATTTTGCAATAGATATTAAAATAATTCAACTTGCAATGAAAGAGAACAGAAGACTTGGCAAGCAAAATGTTGTTTGCTTACGGTTTGTATAAACATACATATGTACATATAGCAGCAGTTAATTTTATTTAAAGAAATGGCGTGTCGTCCATTTCCGTTGTAGCATGGCATATATTTAGGCGCAATATTTAACTTCTTCTGTCGGGGCGACATCTGGAGTCTTCTAATTCTTACAGCGAGGTTCATATCTAGACTAGGTTGATATCAGAATTTGCCACAAGTAGCTTTGCTACACTATCGCCGACAGCTTTAACAATTTTATAGTGGTTTTACGTTCTTTGGCAAATTACGCTCTGTTAGCCATAAATCTTACTATTTTTTGACCGCCTTTGAATCAAGACCCGTGGACCATATGGGGAATTCATTTACATTTTAAATTGCATTGTCATCGTGATTGGAACTATGCTGAAAATTTCAAGTCTCTAACTTGTCGGGAAGTCAGTTTAAAATCGATTGGAAATTTCCGCGATTTGCGCGGGATGACCAAGTTAAATAAAAGCTTATAAAAACGGCTTATCAGAAGAAGATCGCGCGAGAGAATTGGAAAACGATTATCCACAGTTCAGCGAATGGAAGCTATGGCAAGACTTAAACCTTATCGAGTTATAATATATATAATTCTGTTAGATTAAATTAATTTACCCCAATTACCCCAATGTTCACACCAACGGTGGTATTTTTTTAGTAATGACTAAAAAACATGTTTAAAACTTGACTTCGGTCAACTCCCACGTTAAAAGTTTTAAGCTAAAAAGAAACAGGGTGATATCCTCTTAGAACCAAATTTATAGAAGTTGACACAGTTGTCAAAGGGATATGAAATGACGAGAGAATCGAAACAGTCTCATTAAAACTCGATCAGACTCCACAATGGGTTATATGATCCCAGAAATATGCTGGAAGGAGCACTTACACAAAGTGTTAAGCCATTGTATCATTTACTTTAGACCTTCAGTAAAGTTTTGGTTGGTTTTAATGAAACTTAATTATTCACAGGTATTTTTAAATCGGTTTGAAGCCAAAGATATGAATAAAGTTCTGGAACTCATCAATTTACGAATATGTCCTATTTACGTCAAATCGAAAAATACACGGTATTTATTCAAAACAAAATTAGTAGAGATGCACGAACTATAAAAAACATAAACTAAAGATAGTTTAGCGGAACAAGTTGGCTACTCAAGTCTCTAGAACGGGTGTTGAGAAAAATTGTATCATTATCAAAGAAATTGTCTGTTATTTGTTTATCCAAGCAAAATATGAAACTTTCGCTAATATCTATCTATAGCGGAATTCGTCCCCTTATTTTAATATATTAAATATTATTTTCTGAAAAACCGTTAAAAAGATATAACCCATTTTATGCGTACCGATTTTGAGTGAACAATGCTTTACTTTCTTGATGACGCCCATGCACTCCATCTCTTGTAACGTTGACTTCAATTGTTAGCGCAAGGCAATCGGAATTCTTCTGGGTGGCTCGTTCCTGGGAGTAATGGTGCCACCGACTTCGAGAGAAATATTTCCTTTTAGTTTTCGTAGTCCCTGAAATACGTCTTCGTAGGCTTCGATGATTTTTGTTGCTTCGGCATGAACTGTATTTTTCTCGACATTTTTGCATATCTCAATAAGATTTAATAACTGGCACGTTGGCAGTGACAGTGATGGGGAATGGTCGATTTTTATTACGTAGAATGATAGTTTGTGCTCAGACATTTAGTTTCGTTTTACCTATGGGTATGATCTGAGGCCCTTCTACTACTTTAAGTTTTTTTTTGTTTCGGTTATTATTGTTCGGTCAAATTTTTTAGATCTTTATTTCCGATAAGATTGCAGGTTGCTCCCGTGTCTAGTTGACATTTTGTGTAATGGACCTTGTTGCTACTGTTAATGACGTGTAGTTTTATGTATAAGCCTTTTTCGTCTTTATTTGTAACGAATGTTTGGAGTACGAATTGTTCGTCTTCTGATTCCGATGTCTCGTTGGTATTGCTTGTTACTTTGACCGATTTACTGTGTTTTCTATGTTTCTGAGATTTAGATAAGCACAGTTTTGCCCAGTGGCCTTTTTTGTTGCAATTTTTACAGGTTGAATTTCTCGCTCTGCATTGTTGCAGGTTTTCGTGGTATTCCATACCGCAGTATTTGCACGTCTCACGTCCAAACGATTTATTTTTTGTGATTTCTTTTTTGCCCTTTGTTTGAACTTTATTCACTTCTATCGGTTTATTCTCCATGCTTTTCAGCTGTTTCTCCGTTGTCTCCTTTGATGAGCATGTTTCTATAGCTTTCTCTGATGTTATTGCCGTCCAACCATAATTTTTCTCTTAGGTGGTCCTTTATTGAACAGATGATTTTGTCGAGCAAGAGGTCGTTTTTTAATTGACCGTACTGCCCATTTTTGATGAGTCCTCTCAACCTGTTGAAGTATTCGTCGTACAATTCGTCTTGGTCTTGTTTGGCCATGTTAAATATGGCACTTATATAGCGTTTGTTGATTGTTGGCGTTAGATGTTTTTCGATTTCGTTCAGGAGTGAACTCGCTGTTGTGGTGTCGGCTTCTGTTATGGGCATGTTGGCGTATCTTTTGAAGACTTCGTCTCCTATTGCTGTTAGTAGGATAGCTTTTTTTGCTTCCTTGTGTTGGTGGACTAACCCTGTTGCAGTAAGGCAGTTTTGCCACTGTTATTTGAAGTATCTGAGGTTTTCGCTTATGTCGCCATCTTTTATGTTTGGGGGTCCAGGAAGTTGAATTTTTGGTAGTACGCTTTGTGGCGGTGTGTTTTGCACTGGTGGTGTTGCTTTTATTTCGGCATGTAGTGCAGCAGCTTGCTTTTTAGTTCTTCCACTTCGCTCCTGTTGAATTTGTCTGGTACGCAAGTTTTTCCGTACCTGTCACCAAATAATGATAGTTGTTATANAGAGGCGCCCTTATCCTCACTAGACGTTTACGTCTAGAAGTTCTGGGCATGGACTGCCTAACCATGGNTCCCAAAAACCATCCCAGGATTGAGACCAGTTAAATCCTGTTCACGGCATACTGGAGCATGTATACAATTAGTTCGAAATTGGGCTGGCGGGAGCACTTTAGTATGTGAGGGTGACACCTCACAGAAATGGCTGGTGAGCTAATGCTGCAATCGCCTCCGTCTCGTTAAAACCCTGGCAGGCCTTCAAGTACGTTCAATACACGTCGAAATTTAGTTGGCCGCACGGGTCCAGTTGCGATTTACTCCTGGTTGTGCGCTGTCTTGGCTCTGAACACAATATCGCATATAGACTTGTGACAACTCTCGCGATGGCCTGCTTCTTTGAGAGAAGGGAACTTCGGGACACTTAAAAGCGACTGGGCTACGTGTGGAGATAGCGGCTTGAAGCGGAGATCCAATTGAAATGAACAAATTAAAACAAAAACCGACAAACAAAACCAACGTAGATATTTTGGAGGAAGAATGCAGCACATTCACAAAGAGCAGTAGAATTGTGCGCTCCCCGCCACAAACTCCTCTGCAGGCAAATGCCGGCACCATGAGCACGGAGAAAGCTGCCGACGTGGCGCAGAAGGCTACACCTTTCTAAACGACAACTCCCGACAGCCAGGATGGTCGTCATCAAACACCAGCTGCTGCAAACAGCGACAAGCATGTCACCGCAAGCTTGGGAACTTGCGAAAGCATTGAAGATGAGCAATTGGCCCAGATTCGGCTCGTCTGAAGAAGATGCAGAGTGCTGTCCATGGACAGCAGAAGAATGTGTCCATGGACATAAAAACGCGTATGGCCCAAATCGGGGAGAGCTTAAATATACTAAGCAATCCCGGAGAGCAACGCCGGAAAAGGTCTACCATTTCCGAGCTGCGGAAAACTGGCCCAGGCTCGCAAAAGAGAGCTCCACCTCGATCCGACTTGCCTACAGGCGAGCCGGAAAATAAAAAAACGCAGAAAACTGCACCAATTAATCAATAGATAACGGTTGATAAACGCAGAAAGCCCAGACCAGGGCCAGCGCCAGGTGAACCCCTGGCCAATAAGTGCGAGGCGACCAGCCGCAAAAAAAAGAAGAGGGTGAGAAAAAAGAAAAGTCTCGCCAAACTTATCATTAAGCCAGCTGAAGGCAAAACCTATCAAGAGGTGCTGGGAACGATACGTGATAAGCTCCAACCTGAGAAGACGGAGACAGTAATTCGATCTATTCGTAAAACCCGCGAAGGCGGTGTGCTTATCGAGATGGAGCGCTGTGGCGACCACTCAGCATTTAAGGAAAATGTGTGCACTGCCATTGGCCAGCTTAGAGGCGCCCTTATCCTCACTAGACGTTTACGTCTAGAAGTTCTGGGCATGGACTGCCTAACCATGGTCCCAGAAGTGGAGAACGCTATACGCGGGGAATTAAGAGACAAGATGAATGGCCAACTTCGCGTCTCTCTCCTCGCTGTAAAATCACCAGGCGGGACTCATTGAAAAGGGGAAATTACGAGTATGCTGTATCCGTGTGCGCGCGGATGTCCAAAGGTGTTTCCGTTGTCTGGGATATGGCCACAAAAAGGCGGCATGCAAAGGCCCAGACAGAAGCAGGTCATGCGGGAAATGTGGTCAGCAGGGCCACATAGCCTATGCATGTAAATAAAGCCCAAGCTGCTACTTGTGCTCGGCGGGAGATGGTCAGAAAAATTCCAATCACCGGCCCGGGTCGGGAGCGTGCTAGGTCTTCAGGGATGCCTTTGTTGAGGCTAAACGCTGTGACAGACGGCAAGGCTTCGAGTCCCAAGGCCAGTAGAATTTTCATTTATTTCGTTTTCATTCTTTTTTTTTATAAGTTCTATATTTTTTACGTTGCTTTCAGTTAGTTGTTGTTGACTTGTTAATAAAATTCAACTCTAAAAATTTAAATTAAGTAATATTAAAATAAAAAATGTGATGTAAAATAAAGCAAATGAAAATAAAATAAAGTAAAATTAAATATATAAATCAAGTAAAATAAAAAAAATATAAAATAAATAATAAATTGTTGAATATAATTGTTATAAAAGGCCAAAAAAATAACAAAAACAAATAAACACCTAAAAGTTAAACATTCTAAAAATAGAATTATTAGCAAAAACCAACAATACCAACAACCACATGATCAAGTGAATTGCAGCGGAATAGCTGCGCTTGATTGTGTTGGCATAACAAAAATGAAAATAGTGGAAAAAAGCAAACGATAATTTACAAGGCGTACTTAGCACGGTGCATAGGCAACTGGCTGAGTCAGTGGGATCGTCGGTTCGAATCCTACTGAAAGAAGTCTGATGAGGAAATGTGGTGATTTCCGAAATAGCTATCACTTCTACCATTTCTTCAAATTATTGTTGCTTTTCCACAATAAATTTTCGTTTAAAAACGGCCTCGAGCTCAATATAAATTGTTGAATATAATTGTTATAAAGGCCAAAAAAATAACAAAAACAAATAACTTAAGGACGAGCACACCTAAAAGTTAAACATTCTAAAAATAGAATTATTAGCAAAAACCAACAATACCAACAACCACATGATCAAGTGAATTGCTGCGGAATAGCTGCGCTTGAGTGTGTTGGCATAACAAAAATGAAAATAGTGGAAAAAAGCAAACGATAATTTACAAGGCGTACTTAGCACGGTGCATAGGCAACTGGCTGAGTCAGTGGGATCGTCGGTTCGAATCCTACTGAAAGAAGTCTGATGAGGAAATGTGGTGATTTCCGAAATAGCTATCACTTCTACCATTTTTTCAAATTATTGTTGCTTTTCCACAATATAAATTGTTGAATAAAACAAAAAAATTTTTGCAATCGCTCCAACCGAGGATCGAACCAGGCAACAGGCTTGTTGCCCGCAACTCTTACCACTCGGCTACCGCGGTCGCGAAACTCGCCCGCTTTGTTTGCTTACTTGTACAAAAGACAATAGCTGTCCGTTTTTACCAGTGTTGTAATCGAAAATTCCCTGAATCCGAGTTAATTCCCAAAAATTTCGTGCATTTGTTCGGCTGCTTATGCGCATTTTAAAGAGGAAAATGCATGAGTCAAAGCAAATAAAGGCTGTTTATGCAAATAATCGAGCTCGTTTGGCAACGGTATAAGACAAAGCTCGGGCGAATATGATTAAACTTATACAAGGCGACATGGAGAGAAGTAGGGTAGCTAATGATCTGTTGGACCAATTGGTTCTTGAACAAAGAGCAGATGCTATCATCATCAATGAACACCAGGGGAAGACTGGTCCTTGCATTGGCCTGACCATCCTCAACACCGGAACGACCCCTACATATCGAAGGCCGGGTTTTGGATGCTCGATCCCTGACATAACCCTGGTTTCAGAAAGCCTTCTTCGCAGGGCTGACGGATGGAGAGTGATGGCAGACCTGGGTGGTAGCGACCATAACTACATCACCTTCCACGTCACTGACACAACGCGAGAGCAAACACGTAGTATCTCTCGCAGGAAACCGGGATGGAATCCGTCTAGGGTCGATGGTCGCAAGTTCGACACATCACTCGAAGCAGATTACCAAGGCATTTCACCCACAATGGGAGAGATCCGCAACAGGGCGTCTTGTGCTAAGATGGTGGAAGAAACGATGAACTGCATACACCGGGCATGCAAAGCCTCAATGCCGCAGAGGAGAGCACGGTCAGGTAAAAAGCAGGTATACTGGTAGAATGACCGAATTGCAGAGCTGCGAAGGGCCTGCCATAGAATGCGCAGACTCGCAACGCGCGCTCGCGGCAGACCTGAGGCGATGACCAGAGCAGCAGCCTACAAAAGCGCTAGGAAAGCACAAGTCCACAAAATACCTAGGGGAGAAGCTTGACAGCAAACTCACATTCTGGGAACACATTGAAGGAGTAAGGGAAAAAGCTGCGCAGAGCACGGTGGCTCTAAGCCGGCATGTGAGCAACTAATCCAGCAATTGCAACAAAACTGAAACGCGAGCACAAAAGGTCAATGGACGCACAACCTGTTATCCGACCTTCAAACATTGTTGAAAAGACCGCACGGGGAAGACGACTTCTACCTGACGCAATTCCTCACCGGTCATGGTTACTTCCAAGAATATCTTCATAGAATGGGTGGGGTAGACTCACCGTTCTGTCATTACTGTGGAAACGTTGAAGATAACGTACACCATACATTCTTCACTTGCGGGCACTTCTTGTCTTCACGCAGAATGTTGGAAGAAAGATACGGAGACAACCCCGAACAACGTAATTGGGAAGCAGTTGCGAGATACGTGAAATTCGTACTCCGCTGCAAACGAGAAGACGGATGTCTACTGAGGATACCCCAATGAAACGTCCCTATAAAAGAGCAGCTTTGAGGCTCAAGTAATGGGCTCCTGCATCTGAAGACATGCAGAATTGCGGTGCCAGATGCGGGATTCCTGCGCGGGCGGTGGGAGCTTGGGTTTTAGTGGGTAGGCCAACGCGCTTCGTTGGGAGTCCCATACTAGGGGAAGGTAGTATAGAGATAGTGCCCCCGGCCAGTGCATAAAGCATTTCACTCTCCTTGGAAAAAAAAATAATAATAACCGCGAAACAAGTTTATTCGTTTTGTTTTTTTCGCCGTCAAAGTGGTTAACGCGTCTTTTTTTGCCGTCCCCTATGTCAACTTAGTGTTTATTCCGGACAATACTATCATGACAATAGCAATACATGCACACTTTTTCACTAATACATGCATACTTCTTCAATTGTCTCTATTTTCTTCTTCTTCAGACAGTGATTTGACGTTTAATAATAATAATAGACTGAGTCTTACACATATGTTAGTGTTTGGCCGAGCTTCTCCTCCGACTTAAATTAAATTAAATTAAAAAAAGAATGTGAGGTAAACATAAGTGAAGTGAAAAAATAAGAGATGTAGCAGATACGTTTAAGAAAGACAGTGAGAAGCTGTGTAACGAAATTAAAAATAGAAGTGAAGAGAATAAAAGACACAAACCGAAATAAAGGAACTAGTGAACAAATCAAAAACGGCCAATAACCAGATGTCATTTGCTGAAGCATTAAATAACGATATAAATAAAAACAAAAAAAAAGTGTTGCCAGAAGTGAGAAAGGAGGTACCTCTAATAATAAAACCTAAAGCAAAGCAGAATAGCAATCAAACCAAAAATGACTAAACGAAAAAGTGGATCCAACGGAATTGAAAATAAGTAATATCCAAGCCAAATCGAATGGGACGATAGTCATAGAAAGTGAAAATGAAATTAAAAAAATAAGATCAAAAGTGCTATCGATAACCGAATTGGTGAAAACTATGAAGTTAAAATCCTCAAAGTTATATACCAGAAATTTTTGCTTTCCAAAACGAGCTTCAAACCTTGATGTACCACAATGTTTTAAATACAGAGGATTTAACCATAAAGCTGCTGCATGTAAAAATGAAGAAATATGTGTCAAATGCTTAGGAAAACATAGATCCAAGGAGTGTAATTGTGAAGTATTCAAAGAGGCATAAACTATGTACGAGCAAATTAAAGGGTAAACCTCGAAGTGACATTTAGCAAATGTTGTCCTATTTATGTGCATAAACTGGAAAGTAAGAGGAAAAGAAAAGGTCACTAGCAATCAAAGTCAATAAGTTTATTTTACGCGAATATGCAAGGATTTATAAATAACAAAGCTGAATTAGAAAACATCATAGAAGAGTGTCAATATGATATTATAATTTTGTCGGAAACACATGTAACTAAAGACGTAGAGTCTAGTGAAATAAAAATAAAAAGCTTTAAAAACTTTAATTGCGTTTCAAACTCCCTGGATGGTAGACAGGAATCACTTGTAAACTATGTGAGTATATAGGTCGCCTAATAGCTCTAAGCGTGAGTTTTGCAACATTTTTAGTAATAAACTTTAAACAAATTATATGATATTGGGGCGTATTCTTGTTTTCGTACGAATCGAAAATCATGAAAATTTCCTATCATGTTCTATACAAAAATTTAAAATTTTCGATTCGTACGAAAACAAGAATATGCCTCATTATAATAGCTGGCGATTTTAGTATTAACTGGTCCAAAAACAGTTTTTATAAACGCGAGTTAGAGAAAATAATAAACGATAACTGTAAATGCACCCTGTGTCTTATGTTTCATTTCTACACTTACCATTTCTCTATTGTGATTGGCTCACACATATATTAGTAGCGATCCTGCCAGCCATGGCTCACCACTTTCTCCTGAAATTCAAACGATTTACAAACACATTCACAACTTTTTAGTCATCTCACCCACACACTTACAAATTTTTTGCTCAAACTGTCAAAAAAATGTCCCTTTGTTAGAGCTACATACCCGATAAGAATTCGTGCTCTAATAAGAATTCTATGCGTTAGAGCGAGCAAGTTAGAAACATCGGAGTTTTGATGACAGTATACATACTGTAAAGAAATGTCACTTTGCGAAAATTTTGAAGGTAAGAATACGTATTTATATGTATAAAATTTTATTTGATTATAATGTAATTTCCTCTTTTACATTGCAAAACAGCAGCGACTTAGTCACATTCTTAAGGTATATATGGAGACTTTTTATATGTTTATAAATTTTAATTTATATTTTATTTTGTTTACAGATTTGGGATTCACCATCAGCAACTTCAGCGCTTGCATCTTCATCACCAGGAGCACCATCAGAACCTTCTACCCTCAGCTTCTTCATCGCCAGGAGCACCACCAGTACCTTCTGCCCTCAGCTCCTTCATCGCAGGAGCACCATCAGTACCTTCCGCCCTCAGCACCTTCAACGCCAGGAGCACCTTCAAAGTGTAGTTCAAACTTGTAAAATTTTGCAAAGTTGTAAGAAAACTTAATTTTTGTGAACCACCATAAATGATTTGCAACTATTAATATATGTATATCAAAAGAAAGGTAAACCGATTACCTTTCATAAAAATTTTGCAACTTTTGTAAACAGCTATATGTAAGCAGTGAAAAAGTGGTCAAATTTTGCTAAGTTATAAGAAAAGTGAATTTTTGTAAACCACTTAAAATATTTTTTAACTACTAATATATATCAAAAGGTAAATCGATTACCTTTCTTTTGATTATAACATTGTTAAAATCGATTAACTAATTTATAGAAATTTTGCAACTTTTGAAAAGATCTATATGTAAGCAGTGGGAAGGTGGTCAAATTTTGCAAAGTTGTAAGAAAAGTGAATTTTTGTAAACCACTTAAAATATTCTTTTGATGATAACATTGTTAAAATCGATTAACTATTTTATAGAAATTTTGGAACTTTCGAAACATCTATATGTAAGAAGTGAAAAAGTCGTCAAATTTTGCAAAGTTGCAACAAAACTGAATTTTTGTGAACTAGTATAAATGATTTGCAACTGTTAATATATATCAAAAAAGGTAAATCGATTACCTTTCTGTTGATTATAATATTGCTAAAATCAATTAACTAATTTATAGAAATTTTGCAACTTTTGAAAAGATTATATGTAAGAAGTGAAAAAGTCGTCAAATTTTGCAAAGTTGTAAGAAAACTGATTTTTTGTGAACTAGTGTAAATGATTTGGAAATGTTAATAAATATCAAAAAAAAGGTAAATCGATTACCTTTCTTTTGATTATAATATTGTTAAAATCAATTAACTAATTTATAGAAATTTTACAACTTTTGAAAAGATCTATATGTAAGAAGTGAAAAAGTCGTCAAATTTTGCAAAGTTGTAACAAAACTGTTTTTTTGTGAACTAGTGTAAATGATTTGCAAATGTTAATAAATATCAAAAAAAAGGTAAATCGATTACCCTTCTTTTGATTATAATATTATATTATAATTTTGCAACTTTTGAAAACAGCTATATGCAAAGGAGTAGTAGTAATAATAATCAATTAAGCAACCAGATATATATGTAAAATTATCTTTATTATTAATGTTAGTTATAATTTTTATTCATAATATTGATTTCTAACTATGTATATTAGGTTAACAATGCATTTTGAGAAATAAATTTTACAAAATAATGAAACAAATTTAAAGATTTTTTATTTAAAGTTTCTAAGGTTATTTTGAATTCGCTGTGAAGANATTAATATATGTATATCAAAAGAAAGGTAAACCGATTACCTTTCATAAAAATTTTGCAACTTTTGTAAACAGCTATATGTAAGCAGTGAAAAAGTGGTCAAATTTTGCTAAGTTATAAGAAAAGTGAATTTTTGTAAACCACTTAAAATATTTTTTAACTACTAATATATATCAAAAGGTAAATCGATTACCTTTCTTTTGATTATAACATTGTTAAAATCGATTAACTAATTTATAGAAATTTTGCAACTTTTGAAAAGATCTATATGTAAGCAGTGGGAAGGTGGTCAAATTTTGCAAAGTTGTAAGAAAAGTGAATTTTTGTAAACCACTTAAAATATTCTTTTGATGATAACATTGTTAAAATCGATTAACTATTTTATAGAAATTTTGGAACTTTCGAAACATCTATATGTAAGAAGTGAAAAAGTCGTCAAATTTTGCAAAGTTGCAACAAAACTGAATTTTTGTGAACTAGTATAAATGATTTGCAACTGTTAATATATATCAAAAAAGGTAAATCGATTACCTTTCTGTTGATTATAATATTGCTAAAATCAATTAACTAATTTATAGAAATTTTGCAACTTTTGAAAAGATTATATGTAAGAAGTGAAAAAGTCGTCAAATTTTGCAAAGTTGTAAGAAAACTGATTTTTTGTGAACTAGTGTAAATGATTTGGAAATGTTAATAAATATCAAAAAAAAGGTAAATCGATTACCTTTCTTTTGATTATAATATTGTTAAAATCAATTAACTAATTTATAGAAATTTTACAACTTTTGAAAAGATCTATATGTAAGAAGTGAAAAAGTCGTCAAATTTTGCAAAGTTGTAACAAAACTGTTTTTTTGTGAACTAGTGTAAATGATTTGCAAATGTTAATAAATATCAAAAAAAAGGTAAATCGATTACCCTTCTTTTGATTATAATATTATATTATAATTTTGCAACTTTTGAAAACAGCTATATGCAAAGGAGTAGTAGTAATAATAATCAATTAAGCAACCAGATATATATGTAAAATTATCTTTATTATTAATGTTAGTTATAATTTTTATTCATAATATTGATTTCTAACTATGTATATTAGGTTAACAATGCATTTTGAGAAATAAATTTTACAAAATAATGAAACAAATTTAAAGATTTTTTATTTAAAGTTTCTAAGGTTATTTTGAATTCGCTGTGAAGAAAATGCAACCGTGCGCCGGCTGAAGGTGGCAATGCTAGACGAGTGCAGCTATATGTTTTCCTTACGAAGTATCTGAATGAGTGCGACAGTGATGCAGGGGGAAACTGGTGAAAATGTGCACACCGCCCATACAAAATTCACCAGATTTTTCACCAGTTTTGAACTGAATGAAACCCGCGGTTTCACCAGATTTTTCACTACTTTTGTCTGGCAGGGATTTCTTGCATTTACTAATACATGCATACATAACATACATGATTTACTTATTTCGTTATTGTCTGCATTTACATAATCGTCAACGGAAGAAGCAGCTGACAATCACCAGCAAAATACAATTTGGAAACGTTAGCGTTTAGCTGGCAATATTTGAAAATTACATCATAAACACTCGAATTTATTATATATTGTTCTGACTAAATTTATTAAATAATAAATATATACAATCAAAATCTATCATTTTACATGTTGTCTAAGTTCCAAATTTTGCTGTTCTCCAAATAAAGTGATAGCGGCTAGCTGTAAAACAGAGTCATACGAGTTTGAGTTTTTTTGTATACGCATAGCAGTTAATTTTATCATCACATCAGTTGAAGTTATTGTAAAGCGGTTCATCGTCATAGCAGTTGGAGTTGTTGTAAAGCGGTTCGTCATCATAGCAGTAATTTTCGTGAAGCGGTCATCGTCAAAGAAGTTGGAGTTTTTGCAAAACGGTTTTGCTAATAGAGGTTGAAGTTTTTGCAAAGCGGTATTTCATTGTTATTGCAATTAAATAAAGTTTTGGTAAAGTGGCTTGTATCGGCAAGGTTGTACAGTTGCATGAAATCGAATGTTTTTGGTTTATGCTCTCGAGAGTGGGGCTTAATAAAAGTTCGAGTTTTTAAGGTACGCTGAATTTATACGTTTGGTGGTACGATTTGGTGAGCGGATAATTTGCTGGGTAGCAATTACAATTTAAGACATCAAGACAGATCGTAAGGTGAACAAATGGAGGGCGATGGTGAGGTTAATGATGGTGCACAAGGTGGACAATTTTCAGCGATTGTAGCCAGCCTTAACGCTTTAATGAATGCTGTTGCGCCATTAAAGACGGTTACAGAGGAGAGTCAACGTGATATGGAGAGGCTGCGAAATAACATTGAACTAGAAGTACATCCCGCGGTAGGAACACCACAGGCAAGTGAAACTACGTCCGAAATTATGACAGAACGGTCCGCCCAAAATACCTTGGTAGAAGCTAGTGAGTCAGTAAAGAAATTATACGACTTGCCTACGTTTTCGGGTAATACAGAAAAGTGGCCGCTTTTCTTGGCAAATTTTAAAGACACGACCGAAGCGTTTCGTTATAGCAACCGGCAGAATTGAATGCGGCTTCACAACTGCCTAGTGGGTCGTGCGAAAGAAACGGTAGCTTTGCTGCTGACATACCCCGAAGACGTGCCAAATGCCGTCGCGAAGCTTGAGTCTCATTTTGGTCGGCCAGACCTCTTGGTAAGTACTCAGCTAAGCAACAGTTTCCGAACATAGCTGAAAACAAGGTTGAACAAATTTTATCCTTTTCAACTAAAACACGAAATATTGTTGCGTTTCTAACTTCAGCAAAATGTGAGCCCCACCTAAATAATACTACACTTTTGAACTCGTAACCAAGCTACCACCCAACAAGCAGTATGAGTGGACCAGGCATGCAGTGATTATAAAGCCGTACGCTACAATTAAAGAATTTTCACAATGGTTGCCCGAGTTGTCTGCCTAATGCCACCGTCAACCGCAGTTATGAGAAGTCATCTGCCAACGCTACATCAACAGCCATCTCGTCGTGTAATGTTAGTCGGCAGTGAGCGTGAACAGGATCACGCAGCTAGTGTTATATGTGCGATGGGGCACACGCAATTAGTGATTGTCGAACTTTCAATGAGTCAATGAGTGTGCGTGATCATTGGGAAAAGGTGAAATCCCCGCAGCTTTGTTTCTCGTGTCTGCGTAAAGGACACAACACATCTAATTGCCGTACAAAAAAGTTTTGTGACGTTAACGCCTGCCGCCACTTTCATCATCGAAGTTTACATGAAGCCTCGAGTTCAAGTTCTGCGTAGCCCACAGCACAAAGTCGCACTGTAACTCAGCCTGTACTTACAGGCTAACCTAATATTCGCGGCTTGCGTTTTGGTACGCACGGCGTAGAGTTTTTTTCTTGCGTACGTTTGAACGGTAAAGAAGACGTTTATGCCACGGTTGATGAAGGATCAGCTGTATAGCTACTAGAAGATAGCGTAACCACAAGATTGGGTCTCAAAGGACGCAAGCAGCCCCTGACTCTACAATGGTATGGCCAAAAGTGTACGACAGAAGAGTCGTAAAAAGTGAGTGTTGATATACAGGGAAAATGTGCAACAACGACGTACCATCCGTAACCTCGATTTACCAATACAATCCTTCCGTAAAGCAGATTATAGCCATTTGAAGATTTTGCCACTAGAAGATTATCATCAAGTCAAACCATCGTTGCTGTTAGGTCTAGACCAGAGGTCGGCAAAAGTAAAACTGTGACCGCAAGAGAACTGCTCCGCATGAGCAGCCCGGTAGGAAATATATAAAATGAGCGACAGGCTCACAAATACATACACATATGTCTTTTGTGTAAATCAAAACTTTCCACATCCTGTTTTAAATGCATTTTAAATTCAATTCAATTCAAGCATTACAGGCATATATATTTCTCGCAAGGCATCTTTGCATTCGTGAAACAAAGCAGAACAGCCACTCGCCATGTTGATTTGGTGCTGTCTCGCGACTAAACGATAGAGCGTGAGATTACGCGTGAAGTGAGCGTGAACAATTGTTCTATGGCGTGCCGACCATTTGTCTAGACAATACGTATTTGCCGTGCCGTCTACAACAGTACATGCTGGCAGCGGAAGCCCAGTAGCCATTAATACGAATCTGGGTTGGATAGCCTACGGTTCAACCCGATCGCCAACTACAACGCCTGTGGTACTACATATTGGAGAAAAGAACAACTTGGAATCGCTACACGAACTGGTTGCAGAATATTTCTCTGCTGATAACTTTGGTGTAAGCAATGAGTCAACGAAGCAGAATACAATCGACACGCTTGTCAGAGGCTGGAAGCCAACACACGTCGAATCGGTAAGCGCCTTGAAACCGGTCTGCTGTAGGATAGTGTTCCACAAGCACTTCCGAACAGCTATGCTATGGCTTACAAACGACTGTTGGGTATTGAGAAAACAATGCGCCTAGATGGAGGTTTTTCCGCCAAGTACAAATAAGAAATTGCCAAATATATACGAAATGGTTACACCAGACAACTTTCCGAGGACGAAGTAGGTATGCATTCATGTTTTAATTGGTACTTGCCTCATTTTGCAGTTCAGAGCCCCCACAAACCTGGCAAGATGACGATCGAGTTTGATGCAGCTGCGAAGGTGAATGAAGTATCGCTTAATTGGGTTCTACGAAAGGGTCCAGACATACTATTCAGGTTTCGCGAAGGAGCAGTATCTGTGGCTGCCGACATTCGCGAGATGTTTTCGCAGGTGGTAGTAAAGCAGCCAGACTCCCATCAGCCAGTCCAGCACTACGTTGTGATGTCAATGGTTTTTGGTGCGGTTTTCTCTCCCTGCATTGCAGAGTATGTCAAGAACAGAAACGCCGAGAGCTTCCGCTCACAAAATCCCGACGCAGCTGCAGCAATTATTAACAGCCACTATGTAGACAACTTCGTAGCCAGCTTTCAGAGCAACGAAGAGGTAGAGCGCGTTTGCAAATTAGTTAAATTCGTCCACGCCGAAAGAGGTTTTCAACTTCGATCTTTCGTATCCAACTTGAAATCAGCTTGAATACCGACACCAAACCCATATCCCAACACCTAAATTTAGAATGCCAAAAAAGTTGCGAAAAGGTGTTGGTAATTTATTGGAATACTCCGACCGATTCGTTTGAGTTTAAGTTCAAATTTCATCGTATTCCAAAGCTAGTACTAGAAGGTGTGCGCGTACCTACGAAACGCGAACTTTTGAGTATCGTAATGTCAGTTTTTGATCCGTACGGTATTCTCGCCGATTTCCTGTTATTCGCCAAGATACTAATTCAAGAGGTGTGGAAGAGCTGCATCGAATGGGATGAAATATTGCCATATCAACTTCAATATAAATGGTTTGCCTGGTGGGGTGAATTTAAACGTATCAACGAGGTCAAGGTGAACCGCTACTACCTACCACTGCTGCAGTCGCCAACATCTGTTCAGCTTCACATAATAGTAGACTCCAGTCAAGTTGCATTTGCCGCAGCTGGGTATTTTCGAGTTGCTAGCGCACAAAATGTCGAAGAAGAAGTCACGTTCTAGACAGATTCGCAAACGCTGTTACAATGGGTGAATTCAAGAGAGAGAAAGTTTAAGCCATACGTTGGTCATCGCATAATAGAAATTTTATCATCGTCGAATCCTTCTCAATGGCGCTGGGTACCTACAGATAAAAACATGACCGGCATCGCTACTCGTCCAAAAATGGCCACCTAAAGCTGAGAAATACAATGCATGGTTAAGAGGTCCAGATTTCCTGCGGGATCCAGTCGAGCATTGGCCACCTACGCTTTGCAGCCCCGTGCCAGTTCAGCGTGAGGAGGAAGTGCAGCCGTGTCTTGTCGCACATGTTGAGGTAAAAGATTCATTATTACCGTTTAATCGTTTTTCTTCTTTCTTAAAGTTGAGACGGGGATTGCACACGAAGGTGTGCACAATCCCGAATTGACAGAGCCACACCTAAACCACCATTAATGGGTCAATTGCCCTTTGCGTATACAGGGGTGGATCTATTCGGCCCGTTCAACGTGGCGATAGGGCGCCGCAGAGAGAGGCGATGGGCAGTCATATTCACGTGCCTCACCATAAGGGCGGCTCATCTAGAACTTGCGCACGACTTGTCAACAGATGCTTTCCTAATATGCTTACGCAATTTTGTTAACCGCCACACAATGGGGCCACGCGTGCTCAAATTTTATTCTTAAAAAAATCTTTTTTTTTTAAAATAAAAACGCAGGTTTATTTCCCATTGAATTCTACATTTGGTGGTAAGTTTTCAGCTTTCTATCGTTTTTCGGCTGGGATGCGTGTCCAAACTTGACAAATTTGAACAATTTTTTTTTTTTTCAAACTGAAAAATTCAAATTGTTACTGGAAGAAAGCCGTATTATATTTCGTTATTTTGTTTTTCCCACTACTTAAAATGAAGATTGTTAATTTTTTTGTTGTATTTTTTTTTTGATTAATGTGTTCAAAAAAATTATTTAAAACAAAAGCTAGACTAACCTCTAGTTTTGCAAGTGTAATTTTCAAAATCATTTTCTTTTTTAAATGCGCAAAACGCTTTTAAATTTGACAGTTCTACAACAAAGTATGTCCCTTCCTTATATAGAATCCGAGTTCGAAACCAAAATCACTTTCCGCATTTTTAAATAAATTGGTTTTAAAAATTTCACTTTGATTTTAATTAAACACAAAAACATATAATTCTGGCTAATTTTTATTCTGTTTCATTTCGAACTTAAACCGTTTATTATTTTAAGGTTGATCAATGAATAAAAAGCGGATTTAGTTCT
Source organism: Rhagoletis zephyria (assembly GCF_001687245.7). Taxonomy (NCBI): domain Eukaryota; kingdom Metazoa; phylum Arthropoda; class Insecta; order Diptera; family Tephritidae; genus Rhagoletis; species Rhagoletis zephyria. The sequence continues at coordinate 85,698 of NW_016157358.1, read as the reverse complement.
AACAAGTAGGGACACGATATCGAACCGAAAGTATCGATATAGTACTTATTTTAAGTATCGCTGTAAAAATATCGGGTACCCATTAATATCGGGATAAAAAGACTCGATATTCCAAGTACCGATACCCAATTCAAAAAATTAAATATGATTTGGTCTCATTTTCTAATAACGAATGAATACTTTGCACTTTAATAAATGATTGCTTATGTGGAGGTAGTATGCGTGTTAATTGACATCACCACATTCCAACCTAAGATAGTAAAAATTTGTGCACATATAAATTTCAAAGTATATAACCCTATGTGCGTTTCCAGCGAAAGGTCACAGTTCGACATAGATTTGGAAAAAAATGGAACCGCCTGGTAGCGCTGAAGTCAAAATAACAAATATATTCGACATAAAATTCATGTTTTATCCGCGTTAAAAATTAGTTTGAAAACAACCTTAACAAAAAAAAGCCTTCAATGCACATTTTAGTAGTGTGCATGCAACGACACGTCAGATACTTCGGCTGATAAAAAAAGCAGGACACATTTACACATTTAGGAACTTGGAAAATTAACCTTAGATATTTCAAATATTGCTACATAAAATTTTGTACTAATAGTCTTGCCCAATACCCAGAGTTTTTAAATTTTGAAGTTTTCATTTTATTTTTAACATTTTGTCACGCTAAGCCAGATTGAAAATGCCCATATCGCACGTTTAATAAAATACAGAAATATTTCACCATTTAAATTTTGTGGAAGAAGGCAATCAAAGTTTGATCATTTCATATAATCGGTATACAAAAAGACAGATGGAAAGACACATATCTTCGCCTTTTTTGGAAAGCCTGCGAAATCCCGCACGTGTTGACCGCAAAAAAACGAAGCATAATTTTTCTCGCACAACGAGCGGTTTGCAAGCTGTTGCATGATTTCAACTGTAATTTTTGTTGTTTGACAGGTATTTTCTCATTTCGCAGAATTCTTCAGAGTAGCAAAATCGTTTATTTTGGAGAAAGATTCAAATTTAGCTTGCAAAGCTCGAACCTTCATTTTTTGCGACATTTCACAAATGAAAAAATATGCTGTCAAATGCCCAGTCAACAAAACTATATCTCGCTTGCGAGAGAAAAAAGCAGAACGCAAGCGAGATTTTCAAGCATGTGAAGACGGCCGGTAACATACTTATTTCAGAGCGCAGATGATGCTTCAAGCCAAAAATCGTTGATAAACTTTTGTTCCTTAACAAAAATATGGGCATATTTTAGCAATTCTGATCTCATTTTCAGTAAAAGTTGCTATGTTTGGACTTTTTTAAACAAAACTATCGCTAGTCCTATCGATAGTGTCGACATTTCCGATAGTATCGATACTTTCCAGTTCTAACTCTAGTTCGTTTCTTTTTGATGTGTATACATCTTTGGCTTCGGTAGGGGTAAAATTCGCGAAGCTGTAACGCATAGCCCAGCAGAAAATTTCGAAAGGCTTAGAATGTGTATTTCAGCAGAAAATTTTTAATTTCATTAGAACTACCCTGTACAATTGATTATTACTTCCGATTATGCAAACTCCGCACATGCATGCGCCTTTGTACCTATATGTACATGATCCAACTACACAAGATCTGACAAGATGGACCAAAAGAAAAAAGTAATTTTCTGGCTGACGTTTGTAATTTCGGCGCCATGTTATTTTCTGTGAAAAGTAAACAAAGAATATAAAGACGAATCATAAAGAAAAACTGCAAGCAATGTTGTGCACATGTTTGTGCTATCCAATTTATTATTTATGTACGTGTTTTTGCATTCAATCACCGCGCACTTCATTTTAATTAGATTTGCACAAAAAATCACTTAAAAATCACTGAAATAAACCACCGACAAAATACATATAAAAAAAAAAGCAAAACAGAAATAGCAAACTTCAAAATTACGAACGTCACACACTTTTTTCGCAATTGCTATTACAAATAGCTGCTTCTCAACCGGTCAGATCTATTCTAATTGGTTCATGCTAGATGTATACATACTTAAGTTTGTATGTACATACATATGTATGAACTCATTTGTTTTGATATTCGTAAATGGTTTTAGGCATAGGTTTAGTAGTCTATTTTGATAAAAAAGCAAGACAAAAATTTAAAAAATACAAACGGTATTCACCAAACCTTAGAAATGCATTGTAAAGAGTATAAACTTATAATTGTGTAAACCTTATAAATGAACTGTCAAAATTTGTATGGAAACTCGTTTACACATTTCTGATCAATTTCTCCGGCACCCTGAAATTGTGCATATGGAAACTGTGCATACGAAATAATGCATATGAAAAAAACCGAAATAATGCATA